>NC_056756.1:22466479-22676479 GCF_018687715.1 Carya illinoinensis | reverse complement strand
ATTGGAGGAAGAGAAAAAAAATGCCTTGGCTTAGAGTGCCTTTAATGTAGCGAAGAACACAGGTGGCCATGTGAGGAATATGGGGAGCATGCATGAATTGGCTGAGAATATTCACCGCAAAGACGATATTCGATCTGGGGATGGTGAGATAAATGAGATGCCCAACTAACCGTCAGTAAGGGCCGGGATCAGGGAGAAGTTCACCATCAGTGTCGTTGAGCTTCAAGTTCTGTTCCATAGGAAAGGCCACAAGGTGAGAGCCAAGTTGGCCACTATTGGCAAGGATGTCTAGGGCATATTTTTGCTGATTAAGAAAAAAGCCTGAAGGGGATTGAGCAACTTCAAGTCCAAGGAAATATTTGAGAGGTCCAAGGTTTTTGGTTTTAAAGTGAGTGGAATTAATAATAGACTTGAAGTAAGAAACCTGAGAAAGATCATTACCGACAACCAAGATGTCAGCAACATAAATGAGACCAATGGTGAGACTGGTAGTAGTGATCAAGGTAAATAGAAAGTGATCAGCCTTGGATTGAACAAAACTTGCAGTAAGAAGAATAGATGTTAGTTTAAAAAGCCAATTCCGAGAAGCTTGCTTGAGGCCATAGAGGGATTTTTGGAGGTGGCATATACGTGTCTTCCCCTTAATACAATAGCCAGGTGCTGGGAGCATGTAAACTTCTTCATCAAGTTCACCATGCAAGAAAGTATTATGAACATCCATTTGGTGAATAATCCAATTTTAAGTGGCTGCAACAATGAGAACACAGCGGACTGTGGTCATCTTGGCTATTGGAGCAAAAGTTTCAGGATAGTCTAGGTCTTCCACTTGAGTGTAGCCTTTGGCCACAAGCCGTGCCTTGTAGCGCTCAACGGTACCATCTGCTCGGAGTTTGGTCTTGAAAACCCACTTGCAACCAATGAGTTTCTTACCAGAGGAAGAGGGTCTAGTGTCCAAGTGGAGTTTTCTTCAAGAGCACGGAGTTCAAAAGCCATAGCTTCACGCCAGTGAGAGTGGCGAGTGGCTTTTGAGTAACAAGTAGGTTCAACAAACGCAGTAAGGGCATTAAGAATGAATAATGAGCAGAAGAAAAATGAGAATATGACAGAAAAGTAGATAGGGATGAGAAGTACGTAAGGACTGTGCAGCAGTCGAAGAAGCAATGGACTCCATGGGTATGGTAGGACAAACATAATTAAAAGGATATGCTGGACGAGTAATGTTGCAGCGGGGATGAGAAGAAATA
Organism: Carya illinoinensis; assembly: GCF_018687715.1. NCBI lineage: Eukaryota > Viridiplantae > Streptophyta > Magnoliopsida > Fagales > Juglandaceae > Carya > Carya illinoinensis. Next base: position 22,675,235 of record NC_056756.1, on the reverse strand, counting down.
GGGATGGTAGGTGTAGCGTCTGAATGGATGACCGAGGAGGGGTTGGAAGGAGGAATGGGTTCTCGAACAGGTAAAGAAAGAATGGTGGAATTGGGTGTATGAGAAGACACATGAGATTGGAAAGGAAATTGGTCTTCATGAAAGGTGACATCTCGTGAGTAGAAAATGGTTTCTGTGTCAAGGTTATATAACTTATAAGCTTTATGATTTATAGGATAACCAAGAAAGACACAGCGAAATGCTCTTGGTGAAAATTTATCTCGATGAGTGGTAAGGGTCTAAGCATAGCGAACTTGAACGTGAACTGACTTGACATAAACTTAAACATGAACATGAACATAAACATAAACTGAACTTGAGCTGAAACTAAATATGAACTTAACAAGAATTGAAACATAAACTGAACATGTACTTGAGCTTGAATAACATGAAGTTGAACTTAACGTAACATGAACTTGAACTTGAATAAAACGAGCTTATACGTGAAATACATAAACTTGGAATCATATTCAATAAACTAAACTTGAGCATGAACTTAAACATGAACGTGAATATGAAACATGAACTGAATGTGAACTTGAAACATGATTGAACCTAAACTTGTAACATGACTGAATGTAAAACATGAATTGAACGTGAACCTGAATTCTAACAGTCAAAATGATTTTTCCAGTTGTTTCATCACGAATAGTGAACAATTAGAATGATTCCACCTAACATATTCCGTTAAAGATACTCAAACGATTAGAATGGTTACACTATGAGTATTTTAAATAAGATATATTAACAATCAGAATGTTTACGCTAGGAATACCTAGTAATACTCTGACAATTAAAATAATTACGCTAGGAGTAATTAATATTACTCTGATAATCAAAATGATTACGCAATGAGTATTTGAGTCTAGGTATTCTAACAATCAAAATGATTATGCCAAAAGTACCTCGCATGAATTATAAATGGAGATATTCGGATAATCATAAAGATTACATCATGAGTATCATAAGCATGACCGACTGAGAAAATACTATTTTAGATATATACTTTGTACTCGAAACATGATGTGACGTGAAACGAAATGACTGTTGACATGACATACATAACGTGATATATACGTGAGATGCATGATTTGACGTAACATGAAATAGAGAAACAATACAAATCTTGGCATAACATGTAACATATAATATTATATGACATGGCATAATGTATAATAGATAATATTATGTGAAATGACATAATGTGTAACAAATAGTATTACGTGACATGGCATAATATGTAACATATAACTATTTTGTGATAGAATATAATATGTAACAAATAAACTTGCAATGTCATGGAATAACATGTCATAGATGATAACATAAGTACATAACCGATAGTTCCCTTATCAACACACGTGCACAATAATCTAACCTTACGTTAGAAGTTAATTTAAAGTGATCATTGTGTTTTACGAGGTAAAGTACGAAACATAAGAAACTATAAGTAAGAGGTCTAAATGTTAGAAAATTTATCACTAATAACTTAGAAATGTGAAAAATGCTAATTTAGAGTAAAATTACCATTTTACCCTCTACATTCTTAATATAAATTTTATTCTAAACTTAAATATCAATTTAGAAAAATTTAAAACCAATTACAATTATGAAAAACACCATAAAGCCAAAACTTCCAAAGGCCATATCTCTTGATTTTGTTCCAGCTTCATCCAACTTCAAAACTCAATATCGAACCGAAATATTGCAACAAAGATCCTTATGACTTAAGTTTAAAAACATGCTGAAAACATTCAATAAGATCTACTTCTCAAAAATACTAAATGTTTTAAGCAAAAGATCCGAACTTTTAACCACAACACAAACCCTTAAATCTCAAGGTTTTGACCTTTTTTCAAAACATATCCAAGAACTTCTAAAAATCTAAAACTTTCTTCTAGCATGTTCATAACACATTCCTAAGAACTAACATGCTTTGAATCAATACATCAAAGTCACCAAAAATCATAAAATCTGACTTGAAGTACTCAGCACCAACTCTTTTTAGTCAAAAATAGATTTTTTTTCTAAACTTTGCTTTGATCATACACTTAATTCGAGGCATGCCATGATGAGATCTTAAAACAAAACGTCATATGGTTTAAAAAATGTGTCATAACGTAAATCCAAGTATTAGACTTAAAATCACATGATGGGCACCAAGGCAGACCTAGTTTGCAAGGACCCAGTTTACAGGTTCATGTCATCACATGACTAAAAAATAAATCAAAACATGAATTTAGCCGAAAACTTCAAACTTTTTACCTAATCGAGTATTCTCTTGCATAAAAATTCACATCTTCACAAAGTAGCATCTAAAATCTTTAAAACAACATCCTAACATGTAGATAAAAGGCTTAGTATCATCAAATAAAAATATCAAAACCATTGGGATAAGAAAAAGATCCAAACTTTCTTAAAATATAAATTGTTTTTCCTCTTCCAATTTCTAACGTTTTAGATCTAAGAAGATCTTTTATCAAAATCTTTAATCATACAAATAATCTCCCAAAAACATTCATATAAACATGTTGACAACACTCCATAAAAATTTCGGACCAAAATTTTTCCATTAGTTAGTCAAAAACTCCAAAATGCAACACTCTATCCAAATTATCACCCAGATTGACATTTTCATAGTTAAAACAACTTTTGACGAATCACCATAAAGTCAAATGACTCAAATATGAACAACTTTCATAAAGGAATCATTGTGAGAAAATGCTTACAAAGGTTTCAAAAAGGGCACACAAAAAGGCTTAGAAAACGGCCCAAGAGAGCTTCAAAGTGTTCACTCTAAGAACGGAAATGAAAATGGGTGAAGTGGGTGAAAGGGTGACTTGTACTCCTAATACACTTTTGAAAACTGAAGTATGGGCTTAAATGACACATTGATGGATGGTGATTAGGTCACAAAAAGGTTCAAATAGTGAGTGGTTTTGAGCCAAGGAAACTTCCAAGAGATGGGTGGTGGTGAGGTGGCCTTTTCCTCTCACATCATGCACAACGTTGGGGTAGTCATGAGCAATGAATGATCAGTCATGGGTGGGGCCAAATTTCCTCAAGAAGCTTTGTGAAGGTGGCTAAAATTCATGGGCCTTAAACAAGTGAGCTTCATTTGGAGTTTAAAGAGGGTTTGGTTAGGGGGAGATGCTATCAAGTCTAAATCTAATTTATTTTTGCCCAATCAAATTTTCAAGGTTTAAAGGGTTGGATATTGATGTTGTAACATGAAATTGAGGAATTAATAGCATGTAGAAGTGAATTAATCAAGCGATTAAACACAATACTAGAAATAGGATCAAATAGGGTTTAGAGGCCAACTTTTGTGTTTAAAGAAACCATTTAGGGTTTCTGTTTTGAATAATGATAAGGTTGCTACCCTACCATTACCCATCTACTACTCTTTCTATATTTGATTTTTTTTAATTTTTAATTTTACTTAATGATTAAGGAAGTGAGTATTAATAAAGTTATATTTTTTTTTTAATTTTTTCTTAGTGATTAAGGATGTTAAAAAAAATACTTAAAAGAAAATTATAAAAAAAAATTGAAATGAACTTGGGTAGTAAATGCTAATAATAGGTTAGTAACCCTATCACTACCCTTATGTTTTAATCAAGTTTTTGGAGTTTCAATTGGATCTCAACTATTTAGAATTTTATGAAACCCTCTTTGGTTTGGCACAATTTGGATGGTTGGATAGAATAGGATTTTACTTAGGTGGCATGATCTTACAACTTGATTTTCTTCACATTTACATCTCATGATTCCTATTGGTGCCAAATGTCTAATAATATTCACCAAGTATGGCTAAGATCTTGCCAAGTATTCAAATAAAACTTTTCTAACCTAATTTGGATATTCTACACTATGATTTTTGAAAACACTGCACTTGGTGCTACTATTGAGATTGCTACTCACTTTGGGAAAAGTAAAAATAAACTTTACGCGATAAAATTCTAAATATTCACACTAACCTAACTGTGCAATTCATTTATCAAAATTCAATTCCGAAGTGTCTTGAAATAAATAAAAACACGTTTTCGAACAAGTGTTTCGACCAAAAATTGAAAATAGGATTATTGTCACAAAATTCTAAATAATCAACTAAGTCTAATGACGTAGACCACATAGCATTCTAACATTTCTAACTATCTCAACTAAAAAAAATTGTGTTTGTGAGTGAGTGGTAATACTGACTATGCTGACAAACTAAAACCTACTCGATTAGTCGATTCATGAAAACTTACGGGTTTTCACGAGATTCCTAAAATAGAAACTCCACTATTGAATTTCTATCAAGTTGTTAGATCATGTCTCGAGTACAGAGTATGTCTCAAAAACAATATTTTCACGTCAGTCAATTCATTTTACGTTTGTCACAACTCCAAGTGCTAGGATGAGATAATATTTTAGTAGAACTCATTTGTTCACGGTTGAGTGTTTAAACTACTATGAAATTCTCTAAGTTGACAACATAAAAAATCAACAGGCTTCGAATATGGCCTAAATAACTAGTCACCAAAGCAAATTTAGGCACCAACGTCGATAGTGCTACTCACATTTCAATTTCATGGGTTTTACATACTCGTGAGGTATAGATACCTATCATGGGATATTTACATTATATTTTTTATAGCAGGTGCAGATATCTATGAATTGATACGTATGTTAATATACTCAAAGCTGGTGTAGATACCTGTGATGTGATGCGGTATCGGCATGAGCACATGACTCAAGGAGACCTGTGTAGCATCCACATTTCACTTTTAATTAACCAGTTTAATTGTTGAACAAGATTCCAAGTTCATGTTCAGGTTCAGTTTGGTTCATGCTCAATTTCAACTCAATTCATGTTTGGTTCATGTTCAATTCATGTTATTTTATGTTCAAGGCAAGTCATGTTATGTCATGTTCAGTTTTAGGTTCACGTCAATTCAGTTTATTTTATGTCAATTCAAGTCATGTTGTCATGCTATTTGTCAAGTCATGTCAAGTTATTCATGTTCACGTTTTGCATTCATGGTTTTACTGTCATGCATGCATATTTATACTATCGGTTTAAGTTATTTGTTAACTTGCTGAGATTTGTAATCAAATCTCACTTGGTAGTCATAACTACAATTTCTTCCATAATGATAGATTATGTGTCAGGATCAGGAGATACGGCAAATGATCGACTAGAGGCAGTCGAATGGATAGTGATGACATGACGCAGAGCTTATCACTTCAATGTTCCATTTTATCGATAATATTATGGCATTCTTGATCGAGTTACACAAGCTACTGGATGGATTAGTATAGTAGTTACCTTAGTTTTTGCATATACTTAGAGAGCTTTGTCTCCATTACTCTTATGGCTGCAAATCTTTTGGACTTACGTTGCAACTTAAACATCTATGATCTTCAGTTAATGAAATATTTTTTATGTTTGGGATATATCGTATTTGGTGTATAGTATTGCTTAAAAGAATAAAAAAAATCTGCTGCAAATATTGCATTATGTTTAGATGCATACTAGGTGCATTATATTTTTTTATTATCATGAACGGGGCAGGTAACTTTGTGTTGCATGATCTGACACTTTAGAGTCTATTCGATCCCAAGCGGAATTTGAGGATATCACAAAAGGATTAACAAAGTCAAAGGTTATATGTACATTAAGGGGATGGGACAGAAGCCCATAAATTAGGTCATCTATAATGGCAACCCAACCTTCCGAACTGGATATCCCAAGAAGAAGATTCATTGGGAAGAACAATTTACTTGAGTGATTGGAGAGCATTATTAAAATATTACTATTGGTTCAGCAAAATGCAATGGGAAAGGAAATGTTAAATGCTTTGAATGAGCTCAAGACTAAGAGGAAGTATTGAATTGCATGTATTCTTGGATGACTCATTTATGTGAGTGTGACTGTGGGGCCCTAGCCTATGGTAATTGGTCTACTCCTTAGAGCGCTCATGAATCCAAGATATGATACATGACCTTTATACACCACCTTGATAAGAACCTAATATATGCCATACTATATGTGTGTTGGTGAAAGCTTATATTTCAAGACTTGGTTCACTATGATCTTTTAAATGGAAACACGCTAACACTAGCTAGACATTTAAAGCCACAAGCTACTTCTATTGATGCATAGTACTTAGTGCGAAATTTCTTCTATTTTGTGCTTTAAAATATTTTAATTAGGTGGGATATTGTTAGTTTTTAGAGTTATGATGATTAAAATGTTCTACCATTAAGTCAAGAAATAATGTAAACCATCGTCATGGTTCAATGTGTTGGTTTGGTAGTTAGGACTTTAAATAAAAAAATTTCATGGTAACTTGAACCAATGTATACCTCTTGGGAGTAGGAACCTTAACCAGTAGACCACCGAATGAGGGGTTGTGCCCTTAGGTGAATTAGAACCATTTTAAATGTATTCCCTACGAATTGAAAAGTTGTGACTTTTCAAAAATGTCATTTATTTGTCTTTAAATAAAGAACCCAACCCACGAATTTAAATACCCAACAGGAACTGGCATTGTTGAATCTTGGGAGTAAATTGTAAGAAGCCTAGTGCATGTTAAGATTTGGAAGCGGTGGAATCTACTCTTAAGGAAAATATCCATCACAACATGCCTCAACATTGGGCTCTCTCTTTCTAAATTGTTTCTATTATTTCATTTATTCTCTAGTTTATAAAGTCGTATGCACATGTATCTCTTAATATCCATATTATTTTAACCAACAATATATACTCCACTTTAAGAGTATTTGTACCATTTTGCAAATTAGTTTTAACAATTAATATTATATATTGTATAATTATAGTCCAACACTCAAACACCAGCAACACTCAAATACCCGTAGACTCATTTGACATAGTAGCCTTGATTTGATATACTAAAAGTCTAACTCTATGAACACACCGTGTAACACTCACACACTGTAGAATATTATTGTTCACACGTTGAAACACGCCATCTCCACTCTCACCTAGTGATAGAAAGTAATATAAATTGAGTTTATTTCCCCCTTGACTGACTGAATAATAAAATAACTCTCTCTTATCACTGTCTTCCACTTTTTTTCTTCTTCTCTTATCACTGCAGGCTTTTACTTTTTTCTGTTTTTCAGGACATGGAGACTAGAGTAGGAAAATTGTAGAATCATTGGCTTACTGATTATTGTTGTCTGGTCCTACACCTTGTTGAGAAGCTTAGACTTCCAATTGTCATAATAAGATATAATGTTAAATGTACTCATATGGCGAAAAAAATGAGGTGATAAAAATGCAGAGCATTATGTAACTACGTTGAAAGAACTAGGCTAGCTTGTTTGCTTAGGAATTGTATGAGTTCATGAGAACCATATCAAATTTGTAGTATTTAATTGAACTGGAACAAAAGACTCAAAAGTAAAAAGAATCTATTAACATGAAATGATTATTTTGTGAAGAAATATTTTGTTATTCACATGTTCTTTTTTTGTTCACTTACTTATTAATAGTAGTACAAACTACACAAAAACAAACTAACAACTTTTATATCATTAGGTATTTTTCAGGTTTATTTTTTATCTATAAATTTTTCTTAAATTATAGAAAAATATGAGCGAGCAACAATATATATTCGTTTAAAAAAAAAGCGTGGATAATTTGGAGATTAATATATGTTTAGAGATCTTAGTAACAGCAGAACGTGATGCTTCTATGTAACAACCCCTCCATAGAGATGGAAAGAGCTACTACATTTTGCCGTACTTTCTTTTTATATGTAAATAATATATTAACAATTTATAAAAGGGACTCTCTCTGTTTTTCTTTCCTTTCTCGTAACTTCAAAACTCAAAATAATATGTTTGTCAAAATAGATTGTTCCACTAGTTATATACTAAAAACCATAACTAATTTCATAGTATGCACATCTACCATGTTTACAAAATGCATGCTTTCGCAAAATACATAATCCAAACAATTTTACAAAACCAACCAAAACTAAATCTTCATGAACAAGACCTAACCCAAGGCTACTAAGCATCCGTCTCTCCTTCCTGAATAGTGTCTTACTTTGTAGTTTCATCTTTGTTATTTCTTGGACGTTTAAAACATTATAGAAGAGAGTTTAATACTTAGTAAGTAGTTACACCATACAGTTAAAATATCATACATCAGCTATTCATTTCTTTTGAAAAGTCATACAAGTTTAAAATATTACAATTAAGCATTCTGAATCAAATTTTACTTTCCTTTGGCCACTACACACTATTACGCTGTGTGTGTTAGGGTAGCAATCTTTTACACCCAATTCTACCTCTGGCCACAGGTTGGGAATCCCTCAATGAGGATAGTGCCACTGGGTGCACTACCAATGGAACCGATCTGGCGTTGCAATCTGCCCCTCTTTGGTCCCATCATTATTCCGTTATTGGTCATTACGTATTTTTATACATAAAATCTTCATTTCTTATTTCTTTTAAAACATTTTTGTTATATTTCTTAGTCCAATGCAGTATGCATTTTCTTTCATAAAAGTGTGCATTTCATGCTATACTTTATATTAAGAAAATCACTAATTTTAAGGAAATATGCATGATAAATTTCATGATCTCAAGCTTGAATGTGAATGCTTTGCCTCATGCTTATACACATATTGATAACTAATAGGATACTTTAACATGGGCTACCAAGAAAGACTTATACATTATATACATTTACTTTTGCATTACAAAGAAGCACTTGAAGAAAAATAGAACATTTAGTAGAAGAGAATATTGTGTAAGAAGCATAGTCATACCTACTTACCTCCAAACTCAACCTTTGTTTGCTTTTGCACTTCAATAAATCCTATTCAATGAAATGGAATGAACATATCAATATCTACTTCATACTAAACTTCCCTAAACATACTCTTAGCTAATTTTTTACTTTAATCCAAGACGGAAGTAAAGCATTTTCCTTAACTTCCTCTTCACTTAGGGAAAGTCAACTATAAGACACAATCTCCGTCCTTTCAACTTACTTCCATATCAAACAAGCTCAACAAGAAACCAAGTCAATCCAATTTTATTATTTCCTTCTCACCATCCATTTCTTTAATATATAACAATTTCATGTTATACTTCCATACTTAGCACTAAGTCAAGCCATTTCAAACTCCTCATTTCATGCATTATAAATAAATTCATAGACATGTTTAATAACATGCTTGTTGTCCAATAAGGGCTATTGATTTTTCTACATGAAAGATAGGTGAAAATCATGTATTGAGACTATATAGATGATAGGAATTTGTAAGGAATTGAAGGGAACAAGAAAGCATCAAAATGTAGAAATTTCACCAAAATAGATATTTGACGGCTTTTGGTAACCTTGTTGGAACCAAGAAACTGAAGAACTAAGACTTACTTGATGGATGGTTTTGCCCTTGTCTTTTAGTAGTTCATACATAAATAAATAACTTTAGTTGAGTGAAAGATGAAATTGAAGATAGAGATGAAAATGGGTTGATTTGAACTAAAACTGAATGCATAATAGAAAATTTATGCATAGACTTGTACAACCATCAACTTAGGGCTGGTTTGGTTAACAAAAAGTTAAACTATCTCATCTCATCTCATATAATCATTATAATTTTTTTAAATTTTTATATAAAATATAATAAACAATTCAATTTTTTCAAATTTTAAAATAAAAATAATATTATAATAATATTTTATTTAACTTTTAACAAAAATATTTCATCTTATCTCATCTATGTTATGTAACCAAAAGAGACATTAGTTGTATTCATGCTTTAAAGTATCAACTTTGCTAGGGACAACCGGTGTGCAAAATCGAGGGGCAACCGACAACTTTTTGCAATGCCACATCAGCCTCTTTCAGAGAAAAATACAATAAGAGAAAACACACACAAAAAAAAAAAAAAAAAAAAAATCTTCAATCCTATGGACGGCAAAACACTAATGGATGGCATAACCCATCTCTCTGTCATTCCCAGAACTACTCAGGCCCACATGACGTAAATTCACCAAACTCACAAAGCAAAACGCCAATCGACTTACCAGATTTGTATTTTGGGTTCGCTTCAAGTTTTGAAGCTAGCCATGGAGACACGAAACCGACGAATAGTGCTAGAAGAACTGGTAGATCTGCATAATAAAGTTTTGTTTGATTTTAGTTTCAAGGGAGAATGTCAAAGAGGAGTAAAATAAAGGAGATAAAGGGAGGTTTCCAGTGCCTCCATTTGGCATGTTTTTGTGTGGCACTTATCATCTGATTTTCTATTTGATTCATGAAGGATCTAGAAGGGTGCTGTTAGGTGATTTTGTAGTTGAAACGGAGTAAAAAAGAGATGAAATTCTTGAAATTTCTATGCAGATGATGCACAGATGGAAAAAGGCCCAAAACGATAGGAACTAGAGAAGCCGCAAATGTCGTCTGCGTCAACCGTGGGGGAGTTCTTATTGTCAATGGCGTCGATGGAGAAGACTTTGGAGATTTCAGAAGATACATAGAAGAATACTCGTGGAGATGGGGTGGGATGGAGGCTCTGCACTTGTGTTTGACCAAAAATCGAAACAACGTCGTTTTTTATTAATGCCACATCAGACGCAATGCCGCGGGGTTACACATGCCGGTTGAATCCATCATTTTTCCTAAAGTATTTCTCTTTTTAAAAAGAGTTTGCCATGGAAGGTTAAATTGATTCCTGCCATTTCATAAAATCTACAAGGACATTAAGGTTCGGTTTGGCTGTTCATTTTTCATCTCAAACTCAAAATTCTCGTCTCATCATTACAATTTTCTCAAATCTTCATATAAAATATAATAAATAATTCAACTTTTTCTTAACTTTTTCAAATCCCAAAACAATAATAATATTAAATTATAATATTTTATTTTAAAACTCAAAATTTTCACCTTACTACCAAACCGAACCTAAAATTCTCCAACCACCCGGGCAGATTTCAGGGTGGGTGTACGACACCCCTTACCCTTTGATGTAAGAGGCTAAGAGCCATGGTGGACGAGACTCGTAAGTACAATTTTTTTATTTTTTTAAAATATTTTTAAAAAATTTCATAACTTCACTAAAAATTATTTTTTAATTATTAAATAATTAAATAAATAAAATCAAGACCATGATTCGGAACCCATTTATCGATGAAGTGGATCTTTAAAATAGGTGGCTCGGCCACGACTATCCACTTTCTAGAAGGTAAGGTTAGCCACAAAGCTAGTTCCTTAAGTGTGTCCACAATATTGATTTCAAGTGGATCCCACAATATTCATCCTTGTCCCCGAGAATTTTTGCAGCATTATGTCCAGTTTGAATACAAAAGGTTCTTTAAAATCATTTTCATATCCTTTCAACTTATTTTATATAATTATTATAATTATTATTAATTTTTATACAAAATATAATAAATAATTTAATTTTTTTAAATTAAAAATTAATAATAATATTTTATTTAACTTTTAATTTTTATCTAAACTCAATTCATTTGATCTCATTTTACTATTCAATCCTCCCCTAAATGTTTATTTGTTTTTATATTACCATTTTTAGATTCCAAAGTTTTTATACATTTTGTCTCCCCCTTTTGTGGTTTGAAATTTTCTTTTATTTTTTGTCTGAATTTTTAATCTGCTTATGACTTTTTCAAAAATTTTTATACTATTTATTTTTTCTTTGTCCATAATCGGTCAAATAACGCATGTAAATTATTATTATTATTATTTTTGAGAAATTATTATTATTTCTTATTGATTATTAGTGAAATTTTGAAGGAATAGTTAATTTAATGATTCTCACCTTTAATAGACTAAAAAACCAATAAAAACTGAAAGAATATGAGCTGGTTTGATTATGTAAAATTAAATTATCTCACCACATTTCATTTCATATAATTATTATAATTTTTTTAAATTCTTATATAAAATATAATAAATAATTTAATTTTTTTAAATTTAAAAATAAAAATTATATTATAATAATAATTTTTTATTTAATTTTTTAATAAAATATTTTATTTTATTTCACTTGAATTATCTAACCATATAAATAATTTAATTTAACTGGAAATGAATGAATTTTATATATTTAAAAGAATTTTATTTAATCCTTAGAAAAAACACAAATCACATAGACAAATTCTTTGCCAAGTTCGAGCCCGACCGACACGCTCAGTGAGATTCATGGGTGCCCTTTGTAATTCCAGGAAGTATAAGCCCTTTTGAGTTTACAAAGTTTTGAAAAGAACGTCGGAAGACTCTGAACCCGTGTCTCCCTCTGTTTCTCCTATCTTCTTCCAGGTATGAATCACTAGCGATTTATTTTTGAAAACTGCTTCAGGCAACCGTTGGAGGTAAACGTGGGGAACCGACTTGCCACGTAAGTCAATATATTTATTAAAAAGAAAAGGAAAAAAAAAAAAAGAAAGAAAAAGATGAAATGAAACGGAGGGAGGGAAAATTTCAGATTTGTCATTTTCTCAGACGAAATCAGAACTGGGGTCTGCGATGCATCTCGTGTGGCTGTCTCCGTCTGGGCATTGTTGGGTCTGGGACGCTGTATCTAGTGTGGCTGTCTCCGTGGGTGTCGTCCATCTCTGTGGGTGTCTCTGAATAAGTAGCTTCGTGTGGGTGTTTCTTTCATCTCTGTCGGTGTCTCGTCCAAATTTGTGTTGTGTGGGTTTCTCCGTGGCTAGCTTCAGGTAAAATGTCGACTCTTAATAATACATTCTGTGTTGTAGTGCTGCATGTTGCTACTTGGAGAGCGAGAGAAACAGAGAGAAATATCCTTCCGTTTTCTCTCTTATTCTTTTTCCATTTCAGTAAATCCAATCCATTTCAGGGACCGGTCGTAGCCTCGGAGGATTGCCAAACATCCGTGAAGAAGAGGAAATTGGAGTAAAGGTAATGATCTTAAAAATATTTGAGTTTAATGATGGGGTTGGTTTCCGTAAATGATTTGGTGGAGTGTAGTGCAGATTGAGAAGTTTTCCCTACCGTCAAGGTTCATAACTACCGCATGTGTTATTATTAAATTGTTTTTGGAGGGAGCATGTCTTATTTTATATTTGTGCTTGAACGTATTTGCAATTATTCCGCTTCCTCCCCGGTCTCCCCTTATTGGAATGGATTTATTTTAGCTCTCCGGCACACGCAGTTGTTGAGAAGAAAAAGGATATTGCACCTTCTAAAGACGCTGTGTAATTTCCTCTCCACTTCGGGTCGTGATCTTTTTCTTTTTCCTTATTGATAACTCTTCTTGTGACCTTTCTTTAAAGTTAAGATTCGGTATCATAATGGTGGCATGGTTTGAAGATATCTGATGTATTTTATTGTATGGAGAGATGGTTGCATGGCCCAGATTGTTAGGTTACCATATAGTGTTAGGTTACATCTCTGTCTAAACTATAGCATAAGAAGAGAGTAACTTTGCATTAAGCTTTCATAATCTAATTAGTATTTGGCTGGATCTAATCATTTGGGTTGAGCATCTAGGCCAACTAGATGTTGTTTTCACGGTTGTAGTCAGTGACAAACTTATCACATGAAAGTCTCGATCAATTCAAAGTTTAGTGGCCTGCTTCTTCATTAGGGATGAGCTGCATGTAGGTTCGTTTAGCATTATACCAGCTCTCAGCCTTTAACAATACGTTTGTTTGCTATTTGGGCAGATAACTTTTGATGCTCTCTTGCAATTGGTTTACATATTCCATCTGGTTGTTCGATCATGAATTCAACTTTATACTTCCCTCCTTCCTTTTAAACATGGGTATGGACTGTTTTTGCTTTCAGATAGACATGTCTGTTTTATTGCCCTGATCTTGTCTTTTATTTCTTTTCGCTCAAATTTTAGGAACATCTCAAATAACGTTGGGGTATCGCAGCTGTCTTAAGAAGGGAAGTTTTTGAACAGTCACCAAAGGATATGGAAGCTTGCAAGCCGCTCAAATCTGATAATAATAGATTAAAGCACCGCCCTTTGACTCCTATTCGGGTTTTAAGGGGTCTTCTATGTCTAGTGGTGTTTCTTTCCACCGCCTTCATGTTTTTGGTGTATTTTGCACCTGTGAGTGCTGTCATGTTACGGCTTTTCAGCCTGCATTACAGTAGGAAAGCATCATCCTTCCTCTTTGGCCTGTGGCTGGCTCTGTGGCCTTTTCTGTTTGAAAAAATAAACGGGACCAAAGTGGTTTTTTCTGGAGATATGGTTCCAGAAGGGGAGCGTGTTTTGCTTATTGCCAATCACAGAACTGAGGTTGACTGGATGTACTTGTGGGATCTTGCATTGAGGAAAGGGTGTCTGGGCCACATGAAATATATTCTTAAAAGCAGCTTGATGAAACTGCCTGTCTTAGGTTGGGGATTTCACATCTTGGAGTTCATTGCTGTGGAGAGGAAGTGGGAAATTGATGAATCAGTTTTGTGCAATATGCTTTCCACATTTAAGAATCCTCAGGATCCATTATGGCTCGTTCTGTTTCCTGAAGGAACTAATTTTACGTATTACCTCATTATTACCTTTTATATTCTGTTAAATTCCATGTGCAATCATCTTATAAGAAACGAACATATGGTTTTAGGTTCAGTATATGGCTAGTGTGATCGTATGGATCTTAGGTTATCTTATTTTGTCAGGTAATTATAGATCTCTAATATAAATAATCCGTGGGTCCTTTAATCCATGCATCTCTGCTTTTGTGCTGCCCGCATTTCATTCTGTTCTAGAACACATTGAACTTGTTAAACTTTACTTGTCTGTAAGATTTATGTTTATGCCGTTTTAAGACATCTAAGCTTTTCTTTTTACAGTGAAGAGAAATGCAAGAAGAGTCGAAAATTTGCAGCTGAAGCTAAACTGCCTATGATGTTCAATGTCTTGCTCCCAAAAACAAAGGGCTTCTGCTTTTGCTTGGAAGCACTGCGGGGCTCCTTGAATGCAGGTTCTATTACAAAATTGTCCTCCTCTCTTCCATCCTGCAAAATTTCTGTGTTCAATGGAGGGTTTCCATTGGCACTTCTTTCTAGGTTAATGGTATATTTCTGTAACA
Organism: Carya illinoinensis; assembly: GCF_018687715.1. Taxonomy (NCBI): domain Eukaryota; kingdom Viridiplantae; phylum Streptophyta; class Magnoliopsida; order Fagales; family Juglandaceae; genus Carya; species Carya illinoinensis. The sequence continues at coordinate 22,660,136 of NC_056756.1, read as the reverse complement.
CAAAAGTTGTCTGTCCTTATGCTCTGCCAGTGGTAATGCCAATTCTTTGCCTGTAGATGGCACTTTTGCGGCCTTTTCTGTTTTATATAAAAATCGTGGTTCCTGATTCCTTATGCATTACCATTGGGATTGTAGTAGGTTAGTGATTTGTAACTTATCGGAGGAATGGAAGGAAAATGACTGCTATTGGTAGTAATCATGGACTGTTTTATTCTAAAATCATGGTTCCTGTTCCTTTCACATTACCATTGGAACTCTGTTGGTGATTTGTAACTCGTCAAATGAATAGTTAAAATGACCGTTTGCTCATAAAATCATTTGTACGACATCTTGATAATTGAAGCTGCGGTTGGTCTGCCACTTTAGTCAAATTATTTCTTCAAATAGCTGTTTGCTCATGAAATAATTCTGATGACATAAGCTGCACTTGTTCCTCATGTTTCTCTACTACCTTTTTTGAAACTTGATACAGCTTCATATATTAATTACCTGCAGTTTATGATGTGAGCATCGCATACAAGCACCAATGCCCTTCCTTTATGGACAATGTGTTTGGCGTGGATCCTTCAGAAGTTCACATTCATGTTCTGCGTATCCCAATTGATGAGATTCCAGCTTGTGATACGGGGGCTGCAGCATGGTTAACGAATAGGTTCCAGCTCAAGGACCAATTGCTCTCATATTTACAACAGAAAGACGATTGCTGCAGAATGAATGACTCATCCAAGGTTAGTAAATTAATCACTCTCTTAAACTTTTGTATTCCATAAACGATACACACACAAATACATAAACACATACATACATATAGACATACAAACACGTGCGCACACACACATACACATACATACATACATACATACATACAACATACAACATACATCCATACATCTGCGCATACATACATCCATACATATATGCATACACACACATACACAGATGAACACATACATACATACATACATACACGCACAAACATACACAGACTCTTGCATACACATACACACACAAACACAAACATACATACATAAATACATGTGCATATACACACATACACATATACATATGGATGCGTGATAGAGATTGAAGAAGAGGAAATTGGAGTAAAGGTAATGATCTTAAAATTATTTGAGTTATTGTTATATTTTTTTGGTTCACTTTTTATGGAAAAGATGACTTGCTTTTTTTTTTTTTTTTGAGTTTCAGACAAATAGTCGAGGCTTTTTTGGTTTCTTTGTCTTCTTCAATTGGTTCTTTTGCCGTCTCATGTTATCATCTCTTGTGCACTATTACTATTTCAGGTATATCCTCCGTCCCAGACAAATTTTCCTTAGTAGTTTAATATAGTTCATTTCAAATTTTTTTTTATCATAGTTAACTACTTTAATCGTTTAAATTTTTTATAATAATTCAGATGATTAAAACTTTATTGAGATTTATATTATCAATTAATCTGAAACATTAAATTTAATTGTTTCACTTACAAAAGAAGCACTTTTTTATATTGTATATTATATTAGAATTAGTAGATATTATCTTATTACCAAGTATTTAATATTAATAGATGTTATTTTTTCAAGGCGTCGAGGCAATTTAATCGCAAATGCTTTGGACAGCAGAACGAAAGACGGTATCTATATGTATTTTAATCAACTCAACTATGCATTGTAAGGTGAGTAGTTATGTACGATTTTTTTACTTTTTTCTGTTTTGCTACACATATTTTGGTACTCTCATCTAATTCAATTCTTAGGTTTCATACTAACGATATTTTAAAATGAATGAAACGAATGTCGTTTACAACAGAAAGACAATTACAGCGGAATGAATGACTCATCCAAGGTTAGTAAATTAATCACTCTCTTAAACTTTTGTATTCCATAAACGATACACACACAAATACATAAACACATACATACACATATAGACATACAAACATGCGACGAGCACACACACATACACATACATACATACATACAACATACATCCATACATCTGTGCATACATACATCCATACATATATGCATACACACATACACAGATGAACACATACATACATACATACACGCACAAACATACACAGACTCTTGCATACACATACACACACAAGCACAAACATACATACATAAATACATGTGCATATACACACATACACATATACATATGGATGCCTGATAGAGTTTGAAGAAGAGGAAATTGGAGTAAAGGTAATGATCTTAAAAATATTTGAGTTACTGTTATATTTTTTTGGTTCACTTTTAATCAAAAACATTACTTGATTTTTTTTTTTTCGAGTTTCAGACAAATAGTCGAGGCTTTTTTGGTTTCTCTGTCTTCGTCAATTGGTTCTTTTGCCATCTCATGTTATCATCTCTTGTGCACTGTTACTATTTCAGGTATATCCTCCGTCTCAGACCAATTTACCTTAGTAGTTTAATCTAGTTCATTTCAAAATTTTTTATCATAGTTAACTATTTTAATCGTTTAAATTTTTTATAATAATTCAAATGATTAAAACTTTATTGAGATTTATATTATCAATTAATCTGAAACATTAAATTTAATTGTTTCACTTACAAAAGAAGCACTTTTTTATATTGTATATTATATTAGAATTAGTAGATATTATCTTATTACCAAGTATTTAATATTAATAGATGTTATTTTTTCAAGGCGTCGAGGCATTTTAATCGAAATTGCTTTGGATAGCAGAACGAAAGAAGGTATCTATATGTATTTTAATCAACTCAACTATGCATTGTAAGTTGAGTAGTTATCTACGATTTTTTTACTTTTTTCTGTTTTGCTACACATATTTTGGTACTCTCATCTAATTCAATTCTTAGGTTTCATACTAACGATATTTTAACATGAATGAAACGAATGTCGTTTACAACAGAAAGACGATTGCAGCGGAATGAATGACTCATCCAAGGTTAGTAAATTAATCACTCTCTTAAACTTTTGTATTCCATAAACGATACACACACAAATACATAAACACATACATACACATATAGACATACAAACACGCGCGCACACACACATACACATACATACATACAACATACATCCATACATCTGTGCATACATACATCCATACATATATGCATACACACACATACACAGAAGAACACATACATACATACATACATACACGCACAAACATACACAGACTCTTGCATACACATACACACACAAACACAAACATACATACATAAATACATGTGCATATACACACATACACATATACATATGGATGCCTGAGAGAGTTTGAAGAAGAGGAAATTGGAGTAAAGGTAATGATCTTAAAAATATTTGAGTTACTGTTATATTTTTTTGGTTCACTTTTAATCAAAAACATTACTTGATTTTTTTTTTTTCGAGTTTCAGACAAATAGTCGAGGCTTTTTTGGTTTCTCTGTCTTCGTCAATTGGTTCTTTTGCCATCTCATGTTATCATCTCTTGTGCACTGTTACTATTTCAGGTATATCCTCCGTCTCAGACCAATTTACCTTAGTAGTTTAACCTAGTTCATTTCAAAATTTTTTATCATAGTTAACTATTTTAATCGTTTAAATTTTTTATAATAATTCAAATGATTAAAACTTTATTGAGATTTATATTATCAATTAATCTGAAACATTAAATTTAATTGTTTCACTTACAAAAGAAGCACTTTTTTATATTGTATATTATATTAGAATTAGTAGATATTATCTTATTACCAAGTATTTAATATTAATAGATGTTATTTTTTCAAGGCGTCGAGGCATTTTAATCGAAATTGCTTTGGATAGCAGAACGAAAGAAGGTATCTATATGTATTTTAATCAACTCAACTATGCATTGTAAGTTGAGTAGTTATCTACGATTTTTTTACTTTTTTCTGTTTTGCTACACATATTTTGGTACTCTCATCTAATTCAATTCTTAGGTTTCATACTAACGATATTTTAACATGAATGAAACGAATGTCGTTTACAACAGAAAGACGATTGCAGCGGAATGAATGACTCATCCAAGGTTAGTAAATTAATGACTCATCAGGTATATCCTCCGTCCCAGACAAATTTACATTAGTAGTTTAATCTAGTTCATTTCAAATCTTTTTACCATAGTTAACTATTTTAATCCTTTAAATTTTTTACAATAATTCAAATTATTGAAACTTTAATTAGATTTATATTATCAATTATTCTGAAACATTAAATTTAATTGTTTCACTTACAAAAGAAGCACTTTTTTATATTGTATATTATATTAGAATGAATAGATATTATCTTATTACCAAGTATTTTATATTAATAGATATTATTTTTTTAAGGCGTCGAGGCAATTTAATCGCAAAAGCTTTGGATAGCAGAACAAAAGGCGGTATCTATATATATTTTAATCAACTCAACTATGCATTGCAAGGTGAGTAGTTATCTACGATTTTTTTACTTTTTTCTGTTTTGCTACACATATTTTGGTACTCTCATCTAATTCAATTCTTAGGTGTCATACTAACGATATTTTAAAATAAATGAAATGAATGTCGTTTACAACAGAAAGACGATTGCAGCGGAATGAATGACTCATCCAAGGTTAGTAAATTAATCACTCTCTTAAACTTTTGTATTCCATAAACGATACACACACAAATACATAAACACATACATACACATATAGACATACAAACACGCGCGCACACACACATACACATACATACATACAACATACATCCATACATCTGTGCATACATACATCCATACATATATGCATACACACACATACACAGAAGAACACATACATACATACATACATACACGCACAAACATACACAGACTCTTGCATACACATACACACACAAACACAAACATACATACATAAATACATGTGCATATACACACATACACATATACATATGGATGCCTGATAGAGTTTGAAGAAGAGGAAATTGGAGTAAAGGTAATGATCTTAAAAATATTTGAGTTACTGTTATATTTTTTTGGTTCACTTTTAATCAAAAACATTACTTGATTTTTTTTTTTTCGAGTTTCAGACAAATAGTCGAGGCTTTTTTGGTTTCTCTGTCTTCGTCAATTGGTTCTTTTGCCATCTCATGTTATCATCTCTTGTGCACTGTTACTATTTCAGGTATATCCTCCGTCTCAGACCAATTTACCTTAGTAGTTTAACCTAGTTCATTTCAAAATTTTTTATCATAGTTAACTATTTTAATCGTTTAAATTTTTTATAATAATTCAAATGATTAAAACTTTATTGAGATTTATATTATCAATTAATCTGAAACATTAAATTTAATTGTTTCACTTACAAAAGAAGCACTTTTTTATATTGTATATTATATTAGAATTAGTAGATATTATCTTATTACCAAGTATTTAATATTAATAGATGTTATTTTTTCAAGGCGTCGAGGCATTTTAATCGAAATTGCTTTGGATAGCAGAACGAAAGAAGGTATCTATATGTATTTTAATCAACTCAACTATGCATTGTAAGTTGAGTAGTTATCTACGATTTTTTTACTTTTTTCTGTTTTGCTACACATATTTTGGTACTCTCATCTAATTCAATTCTTAGGTTTCATACTAACGATATTTTAACATGAATGAAACGAATGTCGTTTACAACAGAAAGACGATTGCAGCGGAATGAATGACTCATCCAAGGTTAGTAAATTCATGACTCATCAGGTATATCCTCCGTCCCAGACAAATTTACATTAGTAGTTTAATCTAGTTCATTTCAAATCTTTTTACCATAGTTAACTATTTTAATCCTTTAAATTTTTTACAATAATTCAAATTATTGAAACTTTAATTAGATTTATATTATCAATTATTCTGAAACATTAAATTTAATTGTTTCACTTACAAAAGAAGCACTTTTTTATATTGTATATTATATTAGAATGAATAGATATTATCTTATTACCAAGTATTTTATATTAATAGATATTATTTTTTTAAGGCGTCGAGGCAATTTAATCGCAAAAGCTTTGGATAGCAGAACAAAAGGCGGTATCTATATATATTTTAATCAACTCAACTATGCATTGCAAGGTGAGTAGTTATCTACGATTTTTTTACTTTTTTCTGTTTTGCTACACATATTTTGGTACTCTCATCTAATTCAATTCTTAGGTGTCATACTAACGATATTTTAAAATAAATGAAATGAATGTCGTTTACAACAGAAAGACGATTGCAGCGGAATGAATGACTCATCCAAGGTTAGTAAATTAATCACTCTCTTAAACTTTTGTATTCCATAAACGATACACACACAAATACATAAACACATACATACACATATAGACATACAAACACGCGCGCACACACACATACACATACATACATACAACATACATCCATACATCTGTGCATACATACATCCATACATATATGCATACACACACATACACAGAAGAACACATACATACATACATACATACACGCACAAACATACACAGACTCTTGCATACACATACACACACAAACACAAACATACATACATAAATACATGTGCATATACACACATACACATATACATATGGATGCCTGATAGAGTTTGAAGAAGAGGAAATTGCAGTAAAGGTAATGATCTTAAAAATATTTGAGTTATTGTTATATTTTTTTGGTTCACTTTTTATGGAAAAGATGACTTGATTTTTTTTTTTTTTTGAGTTTCAGACAAATAGTCGAGGCTTTTTTGGTTTCTTTGTCTTCTTCAATTGGTTCTTTTGCTGTCTCATGTTATCATCTCTTGTGCACTATTACTATTTCAGGTATATCCTCCGTCCCAGACAAATTTACCTTAGTAGTTTAATCTAGTTCATTTCAAATTTTTTTTTATCATAGTTAACTATTTTAATCGTTTAAAGTTTTTATAATAATTCAAATGATTAAAACTTTATTGAAATTTATATTATCAATTAATCTGAAACATTAAATTTAATTGTTTCACTTACAAAAGAAGCACTTTTTTATATTGTATATTATATTAGAATTAGTAGATATTATCTTATTACCAAGTATTTAATATTAATAGATATTATTTTTTCAAGGCGTCGAGGCAATTTAATCGCAAATGCTTTGGATAGCAGAACGAAAGACGGTATCTATATGTATTTTAATCAACTCAACTATGCATTGTAAGGTGAGTAGTTATGTACGATTTTTTTACTTTTTTCTGTTTTGCTACACATATTTTGGTACTCTCATCTAATTCAATTCTTAGGTTTCATACTAACGATATTTTAATATGAATGAAACGAATGTCGTTTACAACAGAAAGATGATTGCAGCGGAATGAATGACTCATCCAAGGTTAGTAAATTAATCACTCTCTTAAACTTTTGTATTCCATAAACGATACACACACAAATACATAAACACATACATACACATATAGACATACAAACACGCGCGCACACACACATACACATACATACATACAACATACATCCATACATCTGTGCATACATACATCTATACATATATGCATACACACACATACACAGATGAACACATACATACATACATACATACACGCACAAACATACACAGACTCTTGCATACACATACACACACAAACACAAACATACATACATAAATACATGTGCATATACACACATACACATATACATATGGATGCCTGATAGAGTTTGAAGAAGAGGAAATTGGAGTAAAGGTAATGATCTTAAAAATATTTGAGTTATTGTTATATTTTTTTGGTTCACTTTTAATCAAAAACATTACTTGATTGTTTTTTTTTCGAGTTTCAGACAAATAGTCTAGGCTTTTTTGGTTTCTCTGTCTTCGTCAATTGGTTCTTTTGCCATCTCATGTTATCATCTCTTGTGCACTGTTACTATTTCAGGTATATCCTCCGTCCCAGACAAATTTACATTAGTAGTTTAATCTAATTCATTTCAAATCTTTTTACCATAGTTAACTATTTTAATCCTTTAAATTTTTTACAATAATTCAAATGATTGAAACTTTAATGAGATTTATATTATCAATTAATCTGAAACATTAAATTTAATTGTTTCACTTACAAAAGAAGCACTTTTTTATATTGTATATTATATTAGAATGAATAGATATTATCTTATTACCAAGTATTTTATATTAATAGATGTTATTTTTTTAAGGCGTCGAGGCAATTTAATCGCAAAAGCTCTGGATAGCAGAACAAAAGGCGGTATCTATATATACTTTAATCAACTCAACTATGCATTGCAAGGTGAGTAGTTATCTACGATTTTTTTACTTTTTTCTATTTTGCTACACATATTTTGGTACTCTCATCTAATTCAATTCTTAGGTGTCATACTAACGATATTTTAAAATGAATGAAATGAATGTCGTTTACAACAGAAAGACGATTGCAGCGGAATGAATGACTCATCCAAGGTTAGTAAATTAATCACTCTCTTAAACTTTTGTATTCCATAAACGATACACACACAAATACATAAACACATACATACACATATAGACATACAAACACGCGCGCACACACACATACATACATACATACCTACAACATACATCCATACATCTGTGCATACATACATCCATACATATATGTATACACACTCATACACAGATGAACACATACATACATACATACACGCACAAACATACACAGACTCTTGCATACACATACACACACAAACACAAACATACATACATAAATACATGTGCATATACACACATACACATATACATATGGATGCGTGATAGAGTTTGAAAAAGAGGAAATTGGAGTAAAGGTAATGATTTTAAAAATGTTTGAGTTATTGTTATATTTTTTTGGTTCACTTTTTATGGAAAAGATGACTTGATTTTTTTTTTTTTTTTTTTTTGAGTTTCAGACAAATAGTCGAGGCTTTTTTGGTTTCTTTGTCTTCTTCAATTGGTTCTTTTGCTGTCTCATGTTATCATCTCTTGTGCACTATTACTATTTCAGGTATATCCTCCGTCCCAGACAAATTTACCTTAGTAGTTTAATCTAGTTGATTTCAAATTTTTTTATCATAGTTAACTATTTTAATCGTTTAAATTTTTTATAATAATTCAAATGATTAAAACTTTATTGAGATTTATATATCAATTAATCTGAAACATTAAATTTAATTGTTTCACTTACAAAAGAAGCACTTTTTGATATTGTATATTATATTAGAATTAGTAGATATTATCTTATTACCAAGTATTTAATATTAATAGATGTTATTTTTTCAAGGCGTCGAGGCAATTTAATCGCAAATGCTTTGGATAGCAGAACGAAAGACGGTATCTATATGTATTTTAATCAACTCAACTATGCATTGTAAGGTGAGTAGTTATGTACGATTTTTTTAATTTTTTCTGTTTTGCTACACATATTTTGGTACTCTCATCTAATTCAATTCTTAGGTTTCATACTAACGATATTTTAACATGAATGAAACGAATGTCGTTTACAACAGAAAGACGATTGCAGCGGAATGAATGACTCATCCAAGGTTAGTAAATTAATCACTCTCTTAAACTTTTGTATTCCATAAACGATACACACACAAATACATAAACACATACATACACATATAGACATACAAACACGCGCGCACACACATATACATATACATACATACAACATACATCCATACATCTGTGCATGCATACATCCATACATATATGCATACACACACATACACAGATGAACACATACATACATACATACTTACACGCACAAACATACACAGACTCTTGCATACACATACACACACAAACACAAACATACATACATAAATACATGTGCATATACACACATACACATATACATATGGATGCGTGATAGAGTTTGAAGAAGAGGAAATTGGAGTAAAGGTAATGATCTTAAAAATGTTTGAGTTATTGTTATATTTTTTTGGTTCACTTTTTATGGAAAAGATGACTTGATTTTTTTTTTTTTTTTTGAGTTTCAGACAAATAGTCGAGGCTTTTTTAGTTCTTTGTCTTCTTCAATTGGTGCTTTTGCTGTCTCATGTTATCATCTCTTGTGCACTATTACTATTTCAGGTATATCCTCCGTCCCAGACAAATTTTCCTTAGTAGTATAATATAGTTCATTTCAAATTTTTTTATCATAGTTAACTACTTTAATCGTTTAAATTTTTTATAATAATTCAGATGATTAAAACTTTATTGAGATTTATATTAACAATTAATCTGAAACATTAAATTTAATTGTTTCACTTACAAAAGAAGCACTTTTTTATATTGTATATTATATTAGAGTTAGTAGATATTATCTTATTACCAAGTATTTAATATTAATAGATGTTATTTTTTCAAGGCGTCGAGGCAATTTAATCGCAAATGCTTTGGATAGCAGAACGAAAGACGGTATCTATATGTATTTTAATCAACTGAACTATGCATTGTAAGATGAGTAGTTATGTACGATTTTTTTAATTTTTTCTGTTTTGCTACACATATTTTGGTACTCTCATCTAATTCAATTCTTAGGTTTCATACTAACGATATTTTAACATGAATGAAACGAATGTCGTTTACAACAGAAAGACAATTACAGCGGAATGAATGACTCATCCAAGGTTAGTAAATTAATCACTCTCTTAAACTTTTGTATTCCATAAACGATACACACACAAATACATAAACACATACATACACATATAGACATACATACATGCGAGCACACACACATACACATACATACATACAAACAACATACATCCATACATCTGTGCATACATACATCCATACATATATGCATACACACATACACAGATGAACACATACATACATACATACACGCACAAACATACACAGACTCTTGCATACACATACACACACAAGCACAAACATACATACATAAATACATGTGCATATACACACATACACATATACATATGGATGCCTGATAGAGTTTGAAGAAGAGGAAATTGGAGTAAAGGTAATGATCTTAAAAATATTTGAGTTACTGTTATATTTTTTTGGTTCACTTTTAATCAAAAACATTACTTGATTTTTTTTTTTCGAGTTTCAGACAAATAGTCGAGGCTTTTTTGGTTTTTCTGTCTTCGTCAATTGGTTCTTTTGCCATCTCATGTTATCATCTCTTGTGCACTGTTACTATTTCAGGTATATCCTCCGTCTCAGACCAATTTACCTTAGTAGTTTAATCTAGTTCATTTCAAATTTTTTTATCATAGTTAACTATTTTAATCGTTTAAATTTTTTATAATAATTCAAAAGATTAAAACTTTATTGAGATTTATATTATCAATTAATCTGAAACATTAAATTTAATTGTTTCACTTACAAAAGAAGCACTTTTTTATATTGTATATTATATTAGAATTAGTAGATATTATCTTATTACCAAGTATTTAATATTAATAGATGTTATTTTTTCAAGGCGTCGAGGCATTTTAATCGAAATTGCTTTGGATAGCAGAACGAAAGAAGGTATCTATATGTATTTTAATCAACTCAACTATGCATTGTAAGTTGAGTAGTTATCTACGATTTTTTTACTTTTTTCTGTTTTGCTACACATATTTTGGTACTCTCATCTAATTCAATTCTTAGGTTTCATACTAACGATATTTTAACATGAATGAAACGAATGTCGTTTAAACCAGAAAGACGATTGCAGCGGAATGAATGACTCATCCAAGGTTAGTAAATTAATCACTCTCTTAAACTTTTGTATTCCATAAACGATACACACACAAATACATAAACACATACATACACATATAGACATACAAACACGCGCGCACACACACATACACATACATACATACAACATACATCCATACATCTGTGCATACATACATCCATACATATATGCATACACACACATACACAGAAGAACACATACATACATACATACATACACGCACAAACATACACAGACTCTTGCATACACATACACACACAAACACAAACATACATACATAAATACATGTGCATATACACACATACACATATACATATGGATGCTTGATAGAGTTTGAAGAAGAGGAAATTGCAGTAAAGGTAATGATCTTAAAAATATTTGAGTTATTGTTATATTTTTTTGGTTCACTTTTAATTAAAAACATTACTTGATTGTTTTTTTTTCGAGTTTCAGACAAATAGTCGAGGCTTTTTCGGTTTCTCTGTCTTCGTCAATTGGTTCTTTTGCCATCTCATGTTATCATCTCTTGTGCACTGTTACTAGTTCAGGTATATCCTCCGTCCCAGACAAATTTACATTAGTAGTTTAATCTAGGTCATTTCAAATCTTTTTACCATAGTTAACTATTTTAATCCTTTAAATTTTTTACAATAATTCAAATTATTGAAACTTTAATTAGATTTATATTATCAATTGTTCTGAAACATTAAATTTAATTGTTTCACTTACAAAAGAAGCACTTTTTTATATTGTATATTATATTAGAATGAATAGATATTATCTCATTACCAAGTATTTTATATTAATAGATGTTATTTTTTTAAGGCGTCGAGGCAATTTAATCGCAAAAGCTTTGGATAGCAGAACAAAAGGCGGTATCTATATATATTTTAATCAACTCAACTATGCATTGCAAGGTGAGTAGTTATCTACGATTTTTTTACTTTTTTCTGTTTTGCTACACATATTTTGGTACTCTCATCTAATTCAATTCTTAGGTGTCATACTAACGATATTTTAAAATGAATGAAATGAATGTCGTTTACAACAGAAAGACGATTGCAGCGGAATGAATGACTCATCCAAGGTTAGTAAATTAATCACTCTCTTAAACTTTTGTATTCCATAAACGATACACACACAAATACATAAACACATACATACACATATAGACATACAAACACGCGCGCACACACACATACAAACATACATACATACAACATACATCCATACATCTGTGCATACATACATCCATACATATATGTATACACACTCATACACAGATGAACACATACATACATACATACACGCACAAACATACACAGACTCTTGCATACACATACACACACAAACACAAACATACATACATAAATACATGTGCATATACACAAATACACATATACATATGGATGCGTGATAGAGTTTGAAGAAGAGGAAATTGGAGTAAAGGTAATGATCTTAAAAATGTTTGAGTTATTGTTATATTTTTTTGGTTCACTTTTTATGGAAAAGATGACTTGATTTTTTTTTTTTTTTTTTGAGTTTCAGACAAATAGTCGAGGCTTTTTTGGTTTCTTTGTCTTCTTCAATTGGTTCTTTTGCTGTCTCATGTTATCATCTCTTGTGCACTTTTACTATTTCAGGTATATCCTCCGTCCCAGACAAATTTACCTTGGGAGTTTAATCTAGTTCATTTCAAATTTTTTTATCATAGTTAACTATTTTAATCGTTTAAATTTTCTATAATAATTCAAATGATTAAAACTTTATTGAGATTTATATTATCAATTAATCTGAAACATTAAATTTAATTGTTTCACTTTCAAAAGAAGCACTTTTTTATATTGTATATTATATTAGAATTAGTAGATATTATCTTATTACCAAGTATTTAATATTAATAGATGTTATTTTTTCAAGGCGTCGAGGCAATTTAATCGCAAATGCTTTGGATAGCAGAACGAAAGACGGTATCTATATGTATTTTAATCAACTCAACTATGCATTGTAAGGTGAGTAGTTATGTACGATTTTTTTACTTTTTTCTGTTTTGCTACACATATTTTGGTACTCTCATCTAATTCAATTCTTAGATTTCATACTAAAGATATTTTAACATGAATGAAACGAATGTCGTTTACAACAGAAAGACGATTGCAGCGGAATGAATGACTCATCCAAGGTTAGTAAATTAATCACTCTCTTAAACTTTTGTATTCCATAAACGATACACACACAAATACATACACACATACATACACATATAGACATACAAACACGCGCGCACACACACATACACATACATACATACAACATACATCCATACATCTGTGCATACATACATCCATACATATATGCATACACACACATACACAGAAGAACACATACATACATACATACATACACGCACAAACATACACAGACTCTTGCATACACATACACACACAAACACAAACATACATACATAAATACATGTGCATATACACACATACACATATACATATGGATGCTTGATAGAGTTTGAAGAAGAGGAAATTGCAGTAAAGGTAATGATCTTAAAAATATTTGAGTTATTGTTATATTTTTTTGGTTCACTTTTAATTAAAAACATTACTTGATTGTTTTTTTTTCGAGTTTCAGACAAATAGTCGAGGCTTTTTCGGTTTCTCTGTCTTCGTCAATTGGTTCTTTTGCCATCTCATGTTATCATCTCTTGTGCACTGTTACTATTTCAGGTATATCCTCCGTCCCAGACAAATTTACATTAGTAGTTTAATCTAGGTCATTTCAAATCTTTTTACCATAGTTAACTATTTTAATCCTTTAAATTTTTTACAATAATTCAAATTATTGAAACTTTAATTAGATTTATATTATCAATTGTTCTGAAACATTAAATTTAATTGTTTCACTTACAAAAGAAGCACTTTTTTATATTGTATATTATATTAGAATGAATAGATATTATCTCATTACCAAGTATTTTATATTAATAGATGTTATTTTTTTAAGGCGTCGAGGCAATTTAATCGCAAAAGCTTTGGATAGCAGAACAAAAGGCGGTATCTATATATATTTTAATCAACTCAACTATGCATTGCAAGGTGAGTAGTTATCTACGATTTTTTTACTTTTTTCTGTTTTGCTACACATATTTTGGTACTCTCATCTAATTCAATTCTTAGGTGTCATACTAACGATATTTTAAAATGAATGAAATGAATGTCGTTTACAACAGAAAGACGATTGCAGCGGAATGAATGACTCATCCAAGGTTAGTAAATTAATCACTCTCTTAAACTTTTGTATTCCATAAACGATACACACACAAATACATAAACACATACATACACATATAGACATACAAACACGCGCGCACACACACATACAAACATACATACATACAACATACATCCATACATCTGTGCATACATACATCCATACATATATGTATACACACTCATACACAGATGAACACATACATACATACATACACGCACAAACATACACAGACTCTTGCATACACATACACACACAAACACAAACATACATACATAAATACATGTGCATATACACAGATACACATATACATATGGATGCGTGATAGAGTTTGAAGAAGAGGAAATTGGAGTAAAGGTAATGATCTTAAAAATGTTTGAGTTATTGTTATATTTTTTTGGTTCACTTTTTATGGAAAAGATGACTTGATTTTTTTTTTTTTTTTTTGAGTTTCAGACAAATAGTCGAGGCTTTTTTGGTTTCTTTGTCTTCTTCAATTGGTTCTTTTGCTGTCTCATGTTATCATCTCTTGTGCACTTTTACTATTTCAGGTATATCCTCCGTCCCAGACAAATTTACCTTGGGAGTTTAATCTAGTTCATTTCAAATTTTTTTATCATAGTTAACTATTTTAATCGTTTAAATTTTTTATAATAATTCAAATGATTAAAACTTTATTGAGATTTATATTATCAATTAATCTGAAACATTAAATTTAATTGTTTCACTTACAAAAGAAGCACTTTTTTATATTGTATATTATATTAGAATTAGTAGATATTATCTTATTACCAAGTATTTAATATTAATAGATGTTATTTTTTCAAGGCGTCGAGGCAATTTAATCGCAAATGCTTTGGATATTAGAACGAAAGACGGTATCTATATGTATTTTAATCAACTCAACTATGCATTGTAAGGTGAGTAGTTACGTACGATTTTTTTACTTTTTTCTGTTTTGCTACACATATTTTGGTACTCTCATCTAATTCAATTCTTAGATTTCATACTAACGATATTTTAACATGAATGAAACGAATGTCGTTTACAACAGAAAGACGATTGCAGCGGAATGAATGACTCATCCAAGGTTAGTAAATTAATCACTCTCTTAAACTTTTGTATTCCATAAACGATACACACACAAATACATACACACATACATACACATATAGACATACAAACACGCGCGCACACACACATACACATACATACATACAACATACATCCATACATCTGTGCATACATACATCCATACATATATGCATACACACACATACACAGAAGAACACATACATACATACATACATACACGCACAAACATACACAGACTCTTGCATACACATACACACACAAACACAAACATACATACATAAATACATGTGCATATACACACATACACATATACATATGGATGCGTGATAGAGTTTGAAGAAGAGGAAATTGGAGTAAAGGTAATGATCTTAAAAATATTTGAGTTATTGTTATATTTTTTTGGTTCACTTTTAATCAAAAACATTACTTGATTGTTTTTTTTTCGAGTTTCAGACAAATAGTCGAGGCTTTTTTGGTTTCTCTGTCCTCGTCAATTGGTTCATTTGCCATCTCATGTTATCATCTCTTGTGCACTGTTACTATTTCAGGTATATCCTCCGTCCCAGATAAATTTACATTAGTAGTTTAATCTAGTTAATTTCAAATCTTTTTACCATAGTTAACTATTTTAATCCTTTAAATTTTTTACAATAATTCAAATGATTGAAACTTTAATGAGATTTATATTATCAATTAATCTGAAATATTAAATTTAATTGTTTCATTTACAAAAGAAGTACTTTTTTATATTGTATATTATATTAGAATGAATAGATATTATCTCATTACCAAGTATTTTATATTAATAGATGTTATTTTTTTAATGCGTCGAGGCAATTTAATCGCAAAAGCTTTGGATAGCAGAACAAAAGGCGGTATCTATATATATTTTAATCAACTCAACTATGCATTGCAAGGTGAGTAGTTATCTACGATTTTTTTACTTTTTTCTGTTTTGCTACACATATTTTGGTACTCTCATCTAATTCAATTCTTAGGTGTCATACTAACGATATTTTAAAATGAATGAAATGAATGTCGTTTACAACAGAAAGACGATTGCAGCGGAATGAATGACTCATCCAAGGTTAGTAAATTAATCACTCTCTTAAACTTTTGTATTCCATAAACGATACACACACAAATACATAAACACATACATACACATATAGACATACAAACACGCGCGCACACACACATACAAACATACATACATACAACATACATCCATACATCTGTGCATACATACATCCATACATATATGTATACACACTCATACACAGATGAACACATACATACATACATACACGCACAAACATACACAGACTCTTGCATTCACATACACACACAAACACAAACATACATACATAAATACATGTGCATATACACAAATACACATATACATATGGATGCGTGATAGAGTTTGAAGAAGAGGAAATTGGAGTAAAGGTAATGATCTTAAAAATGTTTGAGTTATTGTTATATTTTTTTGGTTCACTTTTTATGGAAAAGATGACTTGATTTTTTTTTTTTTTTTTGAGTTTCAGACAAATAGTCGAGGCTTTTTTGGTTTCTTTGTCTTCTTCAATTGGTTCTTTTGCTGTCTCATGTTATCATCTCTTGTGCACTTTTACTATTTCAGGTATATCCTCCGTCCCAGACAAATTTACCTTGGGAGTTTAATCTAGTTCATTTCAAATTTTTTTATCATAGTTAACTATTTTAATCGTTTAAATTTTCTATAATAATTCAAATGATTAAAACTTTATTGAGATTTATATTATCAATTAATCTGAAACATTAAATTTAATTGTTTCACTTTCAAAAGAAGCACTTTTTTATATTGTATATTATATTAGAATTAGTAGATATTATCTTATTACCAAGTATTTAATATTAATAGATGTTATTTTTTCAAGGCGTCGAGGCAATTTAATCGCAAATGCTTTGGATAGCAGAACGAAAGACGGTATCTATATGTATTTTAATCAACTCAACTATGCATTGTAAGGTGAGTAGTTATGTACGATTTTTTTACTTTTTTCTGTTTTGCTACACATATTTTGGTACTCTCATCTAATTCAATTCTTAGATTTCATACTAAAGATATTTTAACATGAATGAAACGAATGTCGTTTACAACAGAAAGATGATTGCAGCGGAATGAATGACTCATCCAAGGTTAGTAAATTAATCACTCTCTTAAACTTTTGTATTCCATAAACGATACACACACAAATACATACACACATACATACACATATAGACATACAAACACGCGCGCACACACACATACACATACATACATACAACATACATCCATACATCTGTGCATACATACATCCATACATATATGCATACACACACATACACAGAAGAACACATACATACATACATACATACACGCACAAACATACACAGACTCTTGCATACACATACACACACAAACACAAACATACATACATAAATACATGTGCATATACACACATACACATATACATATGGATGCGTGATAGAGTTTGAAGAAGAGGAAATTGGAGTAAAGGTAATAATCTTAAAAATATTTGAGTTATTGTTATATTTTTTTGGTTCACTTTTAATCAAAAACATTACTTGATTGTTTTTTTTTCGAGTTTCAGACAAATAGTCGAGGCTTTTTTGGTTTCTCTGTCCTCGTCAATTGGTTCTTTTGCCATCTCATGTTATCATCTCTTGTGCACTGTTACTATTTCAGGTATATCCTCCGTCCCAGATAAATTTACATTAGGAGTTTAATCTAGTTCATTTCAAATTTTTTTATCATAGTTAACTATTTTAATCGTTTAAATTTTTTATAATAATTCAAATGATTAAAACTTTATTGAGATTTATATTATCAATTAATCTGAAACATTAAATTTAATTGTTTCACTTACAAAAGAAGCACTTTTTTATATTGTATATTATATTAGAATTAGTAGATATTATCTTATTACCAAGTATTTAATATTAATAGATGTTATTTTTTCAAGGCGTCGAGGCAATTTAATCGCAAATGCTTTGGATAGCAGAACGAAAGACGGTATCTATATGTATTTTAATCAACTCAACTATGCATTGTAAGGTGAGTAGTTATGTACGATTTTTTTACTTTTTTCTGTTTTGCTACACATATTTTGGTACTCTCATCTAATTCAATTCTTAGATTTCATACTAACGATATTTTAACATGAATGAAACGAATGTCGTTTACAACAGAAAGACGATTGCAGCGGAATGAATGACTCATCCAAGGTTAGTAAATTAATCACTCTCTTAAACTTTTGTATTCCATAAACGATACACACACAAATACATACACACATACATACACATATAGACATACAAACACGCGCGCACACACACATACACATACATACATACAACATACATCCATACATCTGTGCATACATACATCCATACATATATGTATACACACTCATACACAGATGAACACATACATACATACATACACGCACAAACATACACAAACTCTTGCATACACATACACACACAAACACAAACATACATACATAAATACATGTGCTTATACACACATACACATATACATATGGATGCGTGATAGAGTTTGAAGAAGAGGAAATTGGAGTAAATGTAATGATCTTAAAAATGTTTGAGTTATTGTTATATTTTTTTGGTTCACTTTTTATGGAAAAGATGACTTGATTTTTTTTTTTTTTTTTTTGAGTTTCAGACAAATAGTCGAGGCTTTTTTGGTTTCTTTGTCTTCTTCAATTGGTTCTTTTGCTGTCTCATGTTATCATCTCTTGTGCGCTTTTACTATTTCAGGTATATCCTCCGTCCCAGACAAATTTACCTTAGGAGTTTAATCTAGTTCATTTCAAATTTTTTTATCATAGTTAACTATTTTAATCGTTTAAATTTTTTATAATAATTCAAATGATTAAAACTTTATTGAGATTTATATTATCAATTAATCTGAAACATTAAATTTAATTGTTTCACTTACAAAAGAAGCACTTTTTTATATTGTATATCATATTAGAATTAGTAGATATTATCTTATTACCAAGTATTTAATATTAATAGATGTTATTTTTTCAAGGCGTCGAGGCAATTTAATCGCAAATGCTTTGGATAGCAGAACGAAAGACGGTATCTATATGTATTTTAATCAACTCAACTATGCATTGTAAGGTGAGTAGTTATGTACGATTTTTTTACTTTTTTCTGTTTTGCTACACATATTTTGGTACTCTCATCTAATTCAATTCTTAGGTTTTATACTAACGATATTTTAACATAAATGAAACGAATGTCGTTTACAACAGAAAGACGATTGCAGCGGAATGAATGACTCATCCAAGGTTAGTAAATTAATCACTCTCTTAAACTTTTGTATTCCATAAACGATACACACAAATACATAAACACATACAAACACGCGCGCACACACACATACACATACATACATACAACATACATCCATACATCTGTGCATACATACATCCATACATATATGCATACACACACATACACAGAAGAACACATACATACATACATACATACACGCACAAACATACACAGACTCTTGCATACACATACACACACAAACACAAACATACATACATAAATAGATGTGCATATACACACATACACATATACATATGGATGCGTGATAGAGTTTGAAGAAGAAGAAATTGGAGTAAAGGTAATGATCTTAAAAATATTTGAGTTATTGTTATATTTTTTTTGGTTCACTTTTAATCAAAAACATTACTTGATTGTTTTTTTTTTCGAGTTTCAGACAAATAGTCGAGGCTTTTTCGGTTTCTCTGTCTTCGTCAATTGGTTCTTTTGCCATCTCATGTTATCATCTCTTGTGCACTGTTACTATTTCAGGTATATCCTCCGTCCCAGACAAATTTACATTAGTAGTTTAATCTAATTCATTTCAAATCTTTTTACCATAGTTAACTATTTTAATCCTTTAAATTTTTTACAATAATTCAAATGATTGAAACTTTAATGAGATTTATATTATCAATTAATCTGAAACATTAAATTTAATTGTTTCACTTACAAAAGAAGCACTTTTTTATATTGTATATTATATTAGAATGAATAGATATTATCTTATTACCAAGTATTTTATATTAATAGATGTTATTTTTTTAAGGCGTCGAGGCAATTTAATCGCAAAAGCTCTGGATAGCAGAACAAAAGGCGGTATCTATATATATTTTAATCAACTCAACTATGCATTGCAAGGTGAGTAGTTATCTACGATTTTTTTACTTTTTTCTATTTTGCTACACATATTTTGGTACTCTCATCTAATTCAATTCTTAGGTGTCATACTAACGATATTTTAAAATGAATGAAATGAATGTCGTTTACAACAGAAAGACGATTGCAGCGGAATGAATGACTCATCCAAGGTTAGTAAATTAATCACTCTCTTAAACTTTTGTATTCCATAAACGATACACACACAAATACATAAACACATACATACACATATAGACATACAAACACGCGCGCACACTCACATACACATACATACATACAACATACATCCATACATCTGTGCATACATACATCCATACATATATGCATACACACACATACACAGATGAACACATACATACATACATACATACACGCACAAACATACACAGACACTTGCATACACATACACACACAAACACAAACATACATACATAAATACATGTGCATATACACACATACACATATACATATGGATGCGTGATAGAGTTTGAAGAAGAGGAAATTGGAGTAAAGGTAATGATCTTAAAAATGTTGAGTTATTGTTATATTTTTTTGGTTCACTTTTTATGGAAAAGATGACTTGATTTTTTTTTTTTTTTTTGAGTTTCAGACAAATAGTCGAGGCTTTTTTGGTTTCTTTGTCTTCTTCAATTGGTTCTTTTGCTGTCTCATGTTATCATCTCTTGTGCACTATTACTATTTCAGGTATATCCTCCGTCCCAGACAAATTTACCTTAGTAGTTTAATCTAGTTCATTTCAAATTTTTTTATCATAGTTAACTATTTTAATCGTTTAAATTTTTTATAATAATTCAAATGATTAAAACTTTATTGAGATTTATATTATCAATTAATCTGAAACATTAAATTTAATTGTTTCACTTACAAAAGAAGCACTTTTTTATATTGTATATTATATTAGAATTAGTAGATATTATCTTATTACCAAGTATTTAATATTAATAGATATTATTTTTTCCAGGCGTCGAGGCAATTTATTCGCAAATGCTTTGGATAGCAGAACGAAAGACGGTATCTATATGTATTTTAATCAACTCAACTATGCATTGTAAGTTGAGTAGTTATCTACGATTTTTTTACGTTTTTCTGTTTTGCTACACATATTTTGGTACTCTCATCTAATTCAATTCTTAGGTTCCATACTAACGATATTTTAAAATGAATGAAACGAATGTCGTTTACAACAGAAAGAGGATTGCAGCGGAATGAATGACTCATCCACGGTTAGTAAATTAATCACTCTCTTAAACTTTTGTATTCCATAAACGATACACACACAAATACATAAACACATACATACACATATAGACATACAAACACGTGCGCACACACACATACACATACATACATACATACATACATACATACATACATACAACATACATCCATACATCTGTGCATACATACATCCATACATATATGCATACACACACATACACAGATGAACACATACATACATACATACATACACGCACAAACATACACAGACTCTTGCATACACATACACACACAAACACAAACATACATACATAAATACATGTGCAGATACACACATACACATATACATATGGATGCGTGATAGAGTTTGAAGAAGAGGAAATTGGAGTAAAGGTAATGATCTTAAAAATGTTTGAGTTATTGTTATATTTTTTTGGTTCACTTTTTATGGAAAAGATGACTTGATTTTTTTTTTTTTTTTTTTTTTTGAGTTTCAGACAAATAGTCGAGCCTTTTTTGGTTTCTTTGTCTTCTTTAATTGGTTCTTTTGCTGTCTCATGTTATCATCTCTTGTGCACTATTACTATTTCAGGTATATCCTCCGTCCCAGACAAATTTACCTTAGTAGTTTAATCTAGTTCATTTCAAATTTTTTTTATCATAGTTAACTAGTTTAATCGTTTAAATTTTTTATAATAATTCAAATGATTAAAACTTTATTGAGATTTATATTATCAATTAATCTGAAACATTAAATTTAATTGTTTCACTTACAAAAGAAGCACTTTTTTATATTGTATATTATATTAGAATTAGTAAGTTGAGTAGTTATCTACGATTTTTTTACTTTTTTCTGTTTTGCTACACATATTTTGGTACTCTCATCTAATTCAATTCTTAGGTTTCATACTAACGATATTTAAATATGAATGAAACGAATGTCGTTTACAACAGAAAGATGATTGCAGCGGAATGAATGACTCATCCAAGGTTAGTAAATTAATCACTCTCTTAAACTTTTGGATTCCATAAATGATACACACACAAATACATAAACACATACATACACATATAGACCTACAAACACGCTCGCACACACACATACACATACATACACACATACATACATACAACATACATCCATACATCTGTGCATACATACATCCATACATATATGCATACACACACATACACAGATGAACACATACATACATACATACATACACGCACAAACATACACAGACTCTTGCATACACATACACACACAAACACAAACATACATACATAAATACATGTGCATATACACACATACACATATACATATGGATGCCTGATAGAGTTTGAAGAAGAGGAAAATGGAGTAAAG
Organism: Carya illinoinensis; assembly: GCF_018687715.1. NCBI lineage: Eukaryota > Viridiplantae > Streptophyta > Magnoliopsida > Fagales > Juglandaceae > Carya > Carya illinoinensis. The sequence goes on along the minus strand of NC_056756.1, from coordinate 22,636,146 downwards.
GTAATGATCTTAAAAATATTTGAGTTATTGTTATATTTTTTTGGTTCATTTTTAATCAAAAACATTACTTGATTGTTTTTTTTTCGAGTTTCAGACAAATAGTCGAGGCTTTTTTGGTTTCTCTGTCTTGGTCAATTGGTTCTTTTGCCATCTCATGTTATCATCTCTTGTGCACTGTTACTATTTCAGGTATATCCTCCGTCCCAGACAAATTTACATTAGTAGTTTAATCTAGTTCATTTCAAATCTTTTTACCATAGTTAACTATTTTAATCCTTTAAATTTTTTACAATAATTCAAATGATTGAAACTTTAATGAGATTTATATTATCAATTAATCTGAAACATTAAATTTAATTGTTTCACTTACAAAAGAAGCACTTTTTTATATTGTATATTATATTAGAATGAATAGATATTATCTCATTACCAAGTATTTTATATTAATAGATGTTATTTTTTTAAGGAGTCGAGGCAATTTAATCGCAAAAGCTTTGGATAGCAGAACAAAAGGCGGTATCTATATATATTTTAATCAACTCAACTATGCGTTGCAAGGTGAGTAGTTATGTACGATTTTTTTACTTTTTTCTATTTTGCTACACATATTCTGGTACTCTCATCTAATTCAATTCTTAGGTGTCATACTAACGATATTTTAAAATGAATGAAATGAATGTCGTTTACAACAGAAAGACGATTGCAGCGGAATGAATGACTCATCCAAGGTTAGTAAATTAATCACTCTCTTAAACTTTTGTATTCCATAAACAATACACACACAAATACATAAACACATACATACACATATACACATGCAAACACGCGCGCACACACACATACATACATACATACATACATACATACATAAATACATGTGCATATACACACATACACATATACATATGGATGCGTGATAGAGTTTGAAGAAGAGGAAATTGGAGTAAAGGTAATGATCTTAAAAATATTTGAGTTATTTTTATATTTTTTTTGTTCACTTTTAATCAAAAACTTTACTTGATTGTTTTTTTTTCGAGTTTCAGACAAATAGTCAAGGCTTTTTTGGTTTCTCTGTCTTCGTCAATTGGTTCTTTTGCCATCTCATGTTATCATCTCTTGTGCACCGTTACTATTTCAGGTATATCCTCCGTCCCAGACAAATTTACATTAGTAGTTTAATCTAGTTCATTTCAAATCTTTTTACCATAGTTAACTATTTTAATCCTTTAAATTTTTTACAATTATTCAAATGATTGAAACTTTAATGAGATTTATATTATCAATTAATCTGAAACATTAAATTTAATTGTTTCACTTACAAAAGAAGCACTTTTTTATATTGTATATTATATTAGAATGAATAGATATTATCTTTTTACCAAGTATTTTGTATTAATAGATGTTATTTTTTTAAGGCGTCGAGGCAATTTAATCGCAAAAGTTTTGGATAGCAGAACAAAAGGCGGTATCTATATATATTTTAATCAACTCAACTATGCATTGCAAGGTGAGTAGTTATCTACGATTTTTTTACTTTTTTCTATTTTGCTACACATATTTTGGTACTCTCATTTAATTCAATTCTTAGGTGTCATACTAACGATATTTTAAAATGAATGAAATGAATGTCGTTTACAACAGAAAGACGATTGCAGCGGAATGAATGACTCATCCAAGGTTAGTAAATTAATCACTCTCTTAAACTATTGTATTCCATAAACGATACACACACAAATACATAAACACATACATACACATATAGACATACAAACACGCGCGCACACACACATACACATACATACATACAACATACATCCATACATCTGTGCATACATACATCCATACATATATGCATACACACACATACACAGATGAACACATACATACATACATACATACATACACGCACAAACATACACAGACTCTTGCATACACATACACACACAAACACAAACATACATACATACATAAATACATGTGCATATACACACATACACATATACATATGGATGCGTGATAGAGTTTGAAGAAGAGGAAATTGGAGTAAAGGTAATGATCTTAAAAATGTTTGAGTTATTGTTATATTTTTTTGGTTCACTTTTTATGGAAAAGATGACTTGATTTTTTTTTTTTTTTTTTGAGTTTCAGACAAATAGTCGAGGCTTTTTTGGTTTCTTTGTCTTCTTCAATTGGTTCTTTTGCTGTCTCATGTTATCATCTCTTGTGCACTATTACTATTTCAGGTATATCCTCCGTCCCAGACAAATTTACCTTAGTAGTTTAATCTAGTTCATTTCAAATTTTTTTTATCATAGTTAACTATTTTAATCGTTTAAATTTTTTATAATAATTCAAATGATTAAAACTTTATTGAAATTTATATTATCAATTAATCTGAAACATTAAATTTAATTGTTTCACTTACAAAAGAAGCACTTTTTTATATTGTATATTATATTAGAATTAGTAGATATTATCTTATTACCAAGTATTTAATATTAATAGATGTTATTTTTTCAAGGCGTCGAGGCAATTTAATCGCAAATGCTTTGGATAGCAGAACGAAAGACGGTATCTATATGTATTTTAATCAACTCAACTATGCATTGTAAGTTGAGTAGTTATCCACGATTTTTTTACTTTTTTCTGTTTTGCTACACATATTTTGGTACTCTCATCTAATTCAATTCTTAGGTTTCATACTAACGATATTTTAAAATGAATGAAACGAATGTCGTTGACAACAGAAAGACGATTGCAGCAAAATGAATGACTCATCCAAGGTTAGTAAATTAATCACTCTCTTAAACTTTTGTATTCCATAAACGATACACACACAAATACATAAACACAAACATACACATATAGACATACAAACACGCGCGCACACACACATACACATACATACATACATACATACATACAACATACGTCCATACATCTGTGCATACATACATCCATACATATATGCATACACACACATACACAGATGAACACATACATACATACATACACGCACAAACATACACAGACTCTTGCATACACATACACACACAAACACAAACATACATACATAAATACATGTGCATATACACACATACACATATACATATGGATGCGTGATAGAGTTTGAAGAAGAGGAAATTGGAGTAAAGGTAATGATCTTAAAAATATTTGAGTTATTGTTAAATTTTTTTGGTTCACTTTTAATCAAAAACATTACTTGATTTTTTTTTTTTCGAGTTTCAGACAAATAGTCGAGGCTTTTTTGGTTTCTCTGTCTTCGTCAATTGGTTCTTTTGCCATCTCATGTTATCATCTCTTGTGCACTGTTACTATTTCAGGTATATCCTCCGTCCCAGACCAATTTACCTTAGTAGTTTAATCTAGTTCATTTCAAATCTTTTTACCATAGTTAACTATTTTAATCCTTTAAATTTTTTACAATAATTCAAATGATTGAAACTTTAATGAGATTTATATTATCAATTAATCTGAAACATTAAATTTAATTGTTTCACTTACAAAAGAAGCACTTTTTTATATTGTATATTTTATTAGAATGAATAGATATTATCTTATTACCAAGTATTTTATATTAATAGATGTTATTTTTTTAAGGCGTCGAGGCAATTTAATCGCAAAAGCTTTGGATAGAAGAACAAAAGGCGGTATCTATATATATTTTAATCAACTCAACTATGCATTGCAAGGTGAGTAGTTATCTACGATTTTTTTACTTTTTTGTATTTTGCTACACATATTTTGGTACTCTCATCTAATTCAATTCTTAGTTGTCATACTAACGATATTTTAAAATGAATGAAACGAATGTCGTTTACAACAGAAAGACGATTGCAGCGGAATGAATGACTCATCCAAGGTTAGTAAATTAATCACTCTCTTAAACTTTTGTATTCCATAAACGATACACACACAAATACATAAACACATACATTCACATATAGACATACAAACACGCGCGCACACACACATACATACATACATACATACATACATACAACATACATCCATACATCTGTGCATACATACATCCATACATATATGCATACACACACATACACAGATGAACACATACATACATACATACATACATACACGCACAAACATACACAGACTCTTGCATACACATACACACACAAACACAAACATACATACATAAATACATGTGCATATACACACATACACATATACATATGGATGCGTGATAGAGTTTGAGGAAGAGGAAATTGGAGTAAAGGTAATGATCTTAAAAATGTTTGAGTTATTGTTATATTTTTTTGGTTCACTTTTTATGGAAAAGATGACTTGATTTTTTTTTTTTGAGTTTCAGACAAATAGTCGAGGCTTTTTTGGTTTCTTTGTCTTCTTCAGTTGGTTCTTTTGCTGTCTCATGTTATCATCTCTTGTGCGCTATTACTATTTCAGGTATATCCTCCGTCCCAGACAAATTTACCTTAGTAGTTTAATCTAGTTCATTTCAAATTTTTTTATCATAGTTAAGTATTTTAATCGTTTAAATTTTTTATAATAATTCAAATGATTAAAACTTTTTTGAGATTTATATTACCAATTAATCTGAAACATTAAATTTAATTGTTTCACTTACAAAAGAAGCACTTTTTTATATTGTATATTATATTAGAATTAGAAGATATTATCTTATTACCAAGTATTTAATATTAATAGATGTTATTTTTTCAAGGCGTCGAGGCAATTTAATCGCAAATGCTTTGGATAGCAGAACGAAAGACGGTGTCTATATGTATTTTAATCAACTCAACTATGCATTCTAAGTTGAGTAGTTATCTACGATTTTTTTACTTTTTTCTGTTTTGCTACACATATTTTGGTACTCTCATCTAATTCAATTCTTAGGTTTCATACTAACGATATTTTAAAATGAATGAAACGAATGTCGTTTACAACAGAAAGAGGATTGCAGCGGAATGAATGACTCATCCAGGGTTAGTAAATTAATCACTCTCTTAAACTTTTGTATTCCATAAACGATACACACACAAATACATAAACACATACATACACATATAGACATACAAACACGAGCGTACACACAGATACACATACATACATACATACATACAACATACATCCATACATCTGTGCATACATACATCCATACATATATGCATACACACATACACAGATGAACACATACATACATACATACATACACGCACAAACATACACAGACTCTTGCATACACATACACACACAAACACAAACATACATACATAAATACATGTGCATATACACACATACACATATACATATGGATGCGTGATAGAGTTTGAAGAAGAGGAAATTGGAGTAAAGGTAATGATCTTAAAAATATTTGAGTTATTGTTATATTTTTTTGGTTCACTTTTAATCAAAAACATTACTTGATTTTTTTTTTCGAGTTTCAGACAAATAGTCGAGGCTTTTTTGGTTTCTCTGTCTTCGTCAATTGGTTCTTTTGCCATCTCATGTTATCATCTCTTGTGCACTGTTACTATTTCAGGTATATCCTCCGTCCCAGACCAATTTACCTTAGTAGTTTAATCTAGTTCATTTCAAATCTTTTTACCATAGTTAACTATTTTAATCCTTTAAATTTTTTACAATAATTCAAATGATTGAAACTTTAATGAGATTTATATTATCAATTAATCTGAAACATTAAATTTAATTGTTTCACTTACAAAAGAAGCACTTTTTTATATTGTATATTTTATTAGAATGAATAGATATTATCTTATTACCAAGTATTTTATATTAATAGATGTTATTTTTTTAAGGCGTCGAGGCAATTTAATCGCAAAAGCTTTGGATAGCAAAACAAAAGGCGGTATCTATATATATTTTAATCAACTCAACTATGCATTGCAAGGTGAGTAGTTATCTACGATTTTTTTACTTTTTTCTATTTTGCTACACATATTTTGGTACTCTCATCTAATTCAATTCTTAGGTGTCATACTAACGATATTTTAAAATGAATGAAACGAATGTCGTTTACAACAGAAAGACGATTGCAGCGGAATGAATGGCTCATCCAAGGTTAGTAAATTAATCACTCTCTTAAACTTTTGTATTCCATAAACGATACACACACAAAATACATAAACACATACGTACAAATATAGACATACAAACACGCGCGCACACACACATACACATACATACATACATACATACATACAACATACATCCATACATCTGTGCATACATACATCCATACATATATGCATACACACACACATACACAGATGAACACATACATACATACATACACGCACAAACATACACAGACTCTTGCATACACATACACACACAAACACAAACATACATACATAAATACATGTGCATATACACACATACACATATACATATGGATGCGTGATAGAGTTTGAAGAAGAGGAAATTGGAGTAAAGGTAATGATCTTAAAAATGTTTGAGTTATTGTTATATTTTTTTGGTTCACTTTTTATGGAAAAGATGACTTGATTTTTTTTTTTTTTTTTGAGTTTCAGACAAATAGTCGAGGCTTTTTTGGTTTCTTTGTCTTCTTCAATTGGTTCTTTTGCTGTCTCATGTTATCATCTCTTGTGCGCTATTACTATTTCAGGTATATCCTCCGTCCCAGACAAATTTACCTTAGTAGTTTAATCTAGTTCATTTCAAATTTTTTTATCATAGTTAAGTATTTTAATCGTTTAAATTTTTTATAATAATTCAAATGATTAAAACTTTTTTGAGATTTATATTATCAATTAATCTGAAACAATAAATTTAATTGTTTCACTTACAAAAGAAGCACTTTTTTATATTGTTTATTATATTAGAATTAGTAGATATTATCTTATTACCAAGTATTTAATATTAATAGATGTAATTTTCTCAAGGCGTCGAGGCAATTTAATCGCAAATGCTTTGGATAGCAGAACGAAAGACGGTATCTATATGTATTTTAATCAACTCAACTATGCATTGTAAGTTGAGTAGTTATCTACAATTTTTTTAGTTTTTTCTGTTTTGCTACACATATTTTGGTACTCTCATCTAATTCAATTCTTAGGTTTCATACTAACGATATTTTAAAATGAATGAAACGAATGTCGTTTACAACAGAAAGAGGATTGCAGCGGAATGAATGACTCATCCAGGGTTAGTAAATTAATCACTCTCTTAAACTTTTGTATTCCATAAACGATACACACACAAATACTTAAACACAAACATACACATGTAGACATACAAACACGCGCGCACACACACATACACATACATACATACATACATACATACAACATACATCCATACATCTGTGCATACATACATCCATACATATATGCATACATACATACACAGATGAACACATACATACATACATACACGCACAAACATACACAGACTCTTGCATACACATACACACACAAACACAAACATACATACATAAATACATGTGCATATACACACATACACATATACATATGGATGCGTGATAGAGTTTGAAGAAGAGGAAATTGGAGCAAAGGTAATGATCTTAAAAATATTTGAGTTATTGTTATATTTTTTTGGTTCACTTTTAATCAAAAACATGACTTGATTTTTTTTTTTCGAGTTTCAGACAAATAGTCGAGGCTTTTTTGGTTTCTTTGTCTTCGTCAATTGGTTCTTTTGCCATCTCATGTTATCATCTCTTGTGCACTGTTACTATTTCAGGTATATCCTCCGTCCCAGACCAATTTACCTTAGTAGTTTAATCTAGTTCATTTCAAATCTTTTTACCATAGTTAACTATTTTAATCCTTTAAATTTTTTACAATAATTCAAATGATTGAAACTTTAATGAGATTTATATTATCAATTAATCTGAAACATTAAATTTAATTGTTTCACTTACAAAAGAAGCACTTTTTTATATTGTATATCATATTAGAATGAATAGATATTATCTTATTACCAAGTATTTTATATTAATAGATGTTATTTTTTTAAGGCGTCGAGGCAATTTAATCGGAAAAGCTTTGGATAGCAGAACAAAAGGCGGTATCTATATATATTTTAATCAACTCAACTATGCATTGCAAGGTGAGTAGTTATCTACGATTTTTTTACTTTTTTCTATTTTGCTACACATATTTTGGTACTCTCATCTAATTCAATTCTTAGGTGTCATACTAACGATATTTTAAAATGAATGAAACGAATGTCGTTTACAACAGAAAGACGATTGCAGCGGAATGAATGACTCATCCAAGGTTAGTAAATTAATCACTCTCTTAAACTTTTGTTTTCCATAAACGATACACACACAAATACATAAACACATACATACACATATAGACATACAAACACGCGCGCACACACACATACACATACATACATACATACATACATACATACAACATACATCCATACATCTGTGCATACATACATCCATACATATATGCATACACACACATACACAGATGAACACATACATACATACATACACGCACAAACATACACAGACTCTTGCATACACATACACACACAAACACAACCATACATACATAAATACATGTGCACATACACACATACACATATACATATGGATGCGTGATAGAGTTTGAAAAGGAGGAAATTGGAGTAAAGGTAATGATCTTAAAAATGTTTGAGTTATTGTTATATTTTTTTGGTTCACTTTTTAAGGAAAAGATGATTTGATTTTTTTTTTTTTTTTGAGTTTCAGACAAATAGTCGAGGCTTTTTTGGTTTCTCTGTCTTCGTCAATTGGTTCTTTTGCCATCTCTTGTTATCATCTCTTGTGCACTGTTGCTATTTCAAGTATATCCTCCGTCCCAGACCAATTTACCTTAGTAGTTTAATCTAGTTCATTTCAAATCTTTTTACCATAGTTAACTATTTTAATCCTTTAAATTTTTTACAATAATTCAAATCATTGAAACTTTAATGAGATTTATATTATCAATTAATCTGAAACATTAAATTTAATTGTTTCACTTACAAAAGAAGCACTTTTTTATATTGTATATCATATTAGAATGAATAGATATTATCTTATTACCAAGTATTTTATATTAATAGATGTTATTTTTTTAAGGCGTCGAGGCAATTTAATCGGAAAAGCTTTGGATAGCAGAACAAAAGGCGGTATCTATATATATTTTAATCAACTCAACTATGCATTGCAAGGTGAGTAGTTATCTACGATTTTTTTACTTTTTTCTATTTTGCTACACATATTTTGGTACTCTCATCTAATTCAATTCTTAGGTGTCATACTAACGATATTTTAAAATGAATGAAACGAATGTCGTTTACAACAGAAAGACGATTGCAGCGGAATGAATGACTCATCCAAGGTTAGTAAATTAATCACTCTCTTAAACTTTTGTTTTCCATAAACGATACACACACAAATACATAAACACATACATACACATATAGACATACAAACACGAGCGTACACACAGATACACATACATACATACATACATACAACATACATCCATACATCTGTGCATACATACATCCATACATATATGCATACACACATACACAGATGAACACATACATACATACATACATACACGCACAAACATACACAGACTCTTGCATACACATACACACACAAACACAAACATACATACATAAATACATGTGCATATACACACATACACATATACATATGGATGCGTGATAGAGTTTGAAGAAGAGGAAATTGGAGTAAAGGTAATGATCTTAAAAATATTTGAGTTATTGTTATATTTTTTTGGTTCACTTTTAATCAAAAACATTACTTGATTTTTTTTTTCGAGTTTCAGACAAATAGTCGAGGCTTTTTTGGTTTCTCTGTCTTCGTCAATTGGTTCTTTTGCCATCTCATGTTATCATCTCTTGTGCACTGTTACTATTTCAGGTATATCCTCCGTCCCAGACCAATTTACCTTAGTAGTTTAATCTAGTTCATTTCAAATCTTTTTACCATAGTTAACTATTTTAATCCTTTAAATTTTTTACAATAATTCAAATGATTGAAACTTTAATGAGATTTATATTATCAATTAATCTGAAACATTAAATTTAATTGTTTCACTTACAAAAGAAGCACTTTTTTATATTGTATATTTTATTAGAATGAATAGATATTATCTTATTACCAAGTATTTTATATTAATAGATGTTATTTTTTTAAGGCGTCGAGGCAATTTAATCGCAAAAGCTTTGGATAGCAAAACAAAAGGCGGTATCTATATATATTTTAATCAACTCAACTATGCATTGCAAGGTGAGTAGTTATCTACGATTTTTTTACTTTTTTCTATTTTGCTACACATATTTTGGTACTCTCATCTAATTCAATTCTTAGGTGTCATACTAACGATATTTTAAAATGAATGAAACGAATGTCGTTTACAACAGAAAGACGATTGCAGCGGAATGAATGGCTCATCCAAGGTTAGTAAATTAATCACTCTCTTAAACTTTTGTATTCCATAAACGATACACACACAAAATACATAAACACATACGTACAAATATAGACATACAAACACGCGCGCACACACACATACACATACATACATACATACATACATACAACATACATCCATACATCTGTGCATACATACATCCATACATATATGCATACACACACACATACACAGATGAACACATACATACATACATACACGCACAAACATACACAGACTCTTGCATACACATACACACACAAACACAAACATACATACATAAATACATGTGCATATACACACATACACATATACATATGGATGCGTGATAGAGTTTGAAGAAGAGGAAATTGGAGTAAAGGTAATGATCTTAAAAATGTTTGAGTTATTGTTATATTTTTTTGGTTCACTTTTTATGGAAAAGATGACTTGATTTTTTTTTTTTTTTTTGAGTTTCAGACAAATAGTCGAGGCTTTTTTGGTTTCTTTGTCTTCTTCAATTGGTTCTTTTGCTGTCTCATGTTATCATCTCTTGTGCGCTATTACTATTTCAGGTATATCCTCCGTCCCAGACAAATTTACCTTAGTAGTTTAATCTAGTTCATTTCAAATTTTTTTATCATAGTTAAGTATTTTAATCGTTTAAATTTTTTATAATAATTCAAATGATTAAAACTTTTTTGAGATTTATATTATCAATTAATCTGAAACAATAAATTTAATTGTTTCACTTACAAAAGAAGCACTTTTTTATATTGTTTATTATATTAGAATTAGTAGATATTATCTTATTACCAAGTATTTAATATTAATAGATGTAATTTTCTCAAGGCGTCGAGGCAATTTAATCGCAAATGCTTTGGATAGCAGAACGAAAGACGGTATCTATATGTATTTTAATCAACTCAACTATGCATTGTAAGTTGAGTAGTTATCTACAATTTTTTTAGTTTTTTCTGTTTTGCTACACATATTTTGGTACTCTCATCTAATTCAATTCTTAGGTTTCATACTAACGATATTTTAAAATGAATGAAACGAATGTCGTTTACAACAGAAAGAGGATTGCAGCGGAATGAATGACTCATCCAGGGTTAGTAAATTAATCACTCTCTTAAACTTTTGTATTCCATAAACGATACACACACAAATACTTAAACACAAACATACACATGTAGACATACAAACACGCGCGCACACACACATACACATACATACATACATACATACATACAACATACATCCATACATCTGTGCATACATACATCCATACATATATGCATACATACATACACAGATGAACACATACATACATACATACACGCACAAACATACACAGACACTTGCATACACATACACACACAAACACAAACATACATACATAAATACATGTGCATATACACACATACACATATACATATGGATGCGTGATAGAGTTTGAAGAAGAGGAAATTGGAGCAAAGGTAATGATCTTAAAAATATTTGAGTTATTGTTATATTTTTTTGGTTCACTTTTAATCAAAAACATGACTTGATTTTTTTTTTTCGAGTTTCAGACAAATAGTCGAGGCTTTTTTGGTTTCTTTGTCTTCGTCAATTGGTTCTTTTGCCATCTCATGTTATCATCTCTTGTGCACTGTTACTATTTCAGGTATATCCTCCGTCCCAGACCAATTTACCTTAGTAGTTTAATCTAGTTCATTTCAAATCTTTTTACCATAGTTAACTATTTTAATCCTTTAAATTTTTTACAATAATTCAAATGATTGAAACTTTAATGAGATTTATATTATCAATTAATCTGAAACATTAAATTTAATTGTTTCACTTACAAAAGAAGCACTTTTTTATATTGTATATCATATTAGAATGAATAGATATTATCTTATTACCAAGTATTTTATATTAATAGATGTTATTTTTTTAAGGCGTCGAGGCAATTTAATCGGAAAAGCTTTGGATAGCAGAACAAAAGGCGGTATCTATATATATTTTAATCAACTCAACTATGCATTGCAAGGTGAGTAGTTATCTACGATTTTTTTACTTTTTTCTATTTTGCTACACATATTTTGGTACTCTCATCTAATTCAATTCTTAGGTGTCATACTAACGATATTTTAAAATGAATGAAACGAATGTCGTTTACAACAGAAAGACGATTGCAGCGGAATGAATGACTCATCCAAGGTTAGTAAATTAATCACTCTCTTAAACTTTTGTTTTCCATAAACGATACACACACAAATACATAAACACATACATACACATATAGACATACAAACACGCGCGCACACACACATACACATACATACATACATACATACATACATACAACATACATCCATACATCTGTGCATACATACATCCATACATATATGCATACACACACATACACAGATGAACACATACATACATACATACACGCACAAACATACACAGACTCTTGCATACACATACACACACAAACACAACCATACATACATAAATACATGTGCACATACACACATACACATATACATATGGATGCGTGATAGAGTTTGAAAAGGAGGAAATTGGAGTAAAGGTAATGATCTTAAAAATGTTTGAGTTATTGTTATATTTTTTTGGTTCACTTTTTAAGGAAAAGATGATTTGATTTTTTTTTTTTTTTTGAGTTTCAGACAAATAGTCGAGGCTTTTTTGGTTTCTCTGTCTTCGTCAATTGGTTCTTTTGCCATCTCTTGTTATCATCTCTTGTGCACTGTTGCTATTTCAAGTATATCCTCCGTCCCAGACCAATTTACCTTAGTAGTTTAATCTAGTTCATTTCAAATCTTTTTACCATAGTTAACTATTTTAATCCTTTAAATTTTTTACAATAATTCAAATCATTGAAACTTTAATGAGATTTATATTATCAATTAATCTGAAACATTAAATTTAATTGTTTCACTTACAAAAGAAGCACTTTTTTATATTGTATATCATATTAGAATGAATAGATATTATCTTATTACCAAGTATTTTATATTAATAGATGTTATTTTTTTAAGGCGTCGAGGCAATTTAATCGGAAAAGCTTTGGATAGCAGAACAAAAGGCGGTATCTATATATATTTTAATCAACTCAACTATGCATTGCAAGGTGAGTAGTTATCTACGATTTTTTTACTTTTTTCTATTTTGCTACACATATTTTGGTACTCTCATCTAATTCAATTCTTAGGTGTCATACTAACGATATTTTAAAATGAATGAAACGAATGTCGTTTACAACAGAAAGACGATTGCAGCGGAATGAATGACTCATCCAAGGTTAGTAAATTAATCACTCTCTTAAACTTTTGTTTTCCATAAACGATACACACACAAATACATAAACACATACATACACATATAGACATACAAACACGCGCGCACACACACATACACATACATACATACATACATACATACAACATACATCCATACATCTGTGCATACATACATCCATACATATATGCATACACACACATACACAGATGAACACATACATACATACATACACGCACAAACATACACAGACTCTTGCATACACATACACACACAAACACAACCATACATACATAAATACATGTGCACATACACACATACACATATACATATGGATGCGTGATAGAGTTTGAAAAGGAGGAAATTGGAGTAAAGGTAATGATCTTAAAAATGTTTGAGTTATTGTTATATTTTTTTGGTTCACTTTTTAAGGAAAAGATGATTTGATTTTTTTTTTTTTTTTGAGTTTCAGACAAATAGTCGAGGCTTTTTTGGTTTCTCTGTCTTCGTCAATTGGTTCTTTTGCCATCTCTTGTTATCATCTCTTGTGCACTGTTGCTATTTCAAGTATATCCTCCGTCCCAGACCAATTTACCTTAGTAGTTTAATCTAGTTCATTTCAAATCTTTTTACCATAGTTAACTATTTTAATCCTTTAAATTTTTTACAATAATTCAAATGATTGAAACTTTAATGAGATTTATATTATCAATTAATCTGAAACATTAAATTTAATTGTTTCACTTACAAAAGAAGCACTTTTTTATATTGTATATCATATTAGAATGAATAGATATTATCTTATTACCAAGTATTTTATATTAATAGATGTTATTTTTTTAAGGCGTCGAGGCAATTTAATCGGAAAAGCTTTGGATAGCAGAACAAAAGGCGGTATCTATATATATTTTAATCAACTCAACTATGCATTGCAAGGTGAGTAGTTATCTACGATTTTTTTACTTTTTTCTATTTTGCTACACATATTTTGGTACTCTCATCTAATTCAATTCTTAGGTGTCATACTAACGATATTTTAAAATGAATGAAACGAATGTCGTTTACAACAGAAAGACGATTGCAGCGGAATGAATGACTCATCCAAGGTTAGTAAATTAATCACTCTCTTAAACTTTTGTTTTCCATAAACGATACACACACAAATACATAAACACATACATACACATATAGACATACAAACACGCGCGCACACACACATACACATACATACATACATACATACATACAACATACATCCATACATCTGTGCATACATACATCCATACATATAAGCATACACACACATACACAGATGAACACATACATACATACATACACGCACAAACATACACAGACTCTTGCATACACATACACACACAAACACAACCATACATACATAAATACATGTGCACATACACACATACACATATACATATGGATGCGTGATAGAGTTTGAAAAGGAGGAAATTGGAGTAAAGGTAATGATCTTAAAAATGTTTGAGTTATTGTTATATTTTTTTGGTTCACTTTTTAAGGAAAAGATGATTTGATTTTTTTTTTTTTTTTGAGTTTCAGACAAATAGTCGAGGCTTTTTTGGTTTCTCTGTCTTCGTCAATTGGTTCTTTTGCCATCTCTTGTTATCATCTCTTGTGCACTGTTGCTATTTCAAGTATATCCTCCGTCCCAGACCAATTTACCTTAGTAGTTTAATCTAGTTCATTTCAAATCTTTTTACCATAGTTAACTATTTTAATCCTTTAAATTTTTTACAATAATTCAAATGATTGAAACTTTAATGAGATTTATATTATCAATTAATCTGAAACGTTAAATTTAATTGTTTCACTTACAAAAGAAGCACTTTTTTATATTGTAAATTATATTAGAATTAGTAGATATTATCTTATTACCAAGTATTTAATATTAATAGATGTTATTTTTTCAAGGCGTCGAGGCAATTTATTCGCAAATGCTTTGGATAGCAGAACGAAAGACGGTATCTATATGTATTTTAATCAACTCAACTATGCATTGTAAGTTGGGTAGTTATCTACGATTTTTTTACTTTTTTCTGTTTTGCTACACATATTTTGGTACTCTAATCTAATTCAATTCTTAGGTTTCATACTAAAGATATTTTAAAATGAATGAAACGAATGTCGTTTACAACAGAAAGAGGATTGCAGCGGAATGAATGACTCATCCAAGGTTAGTAAATTAATCACTCTCTTAAACTTTTGTATTCCATAAACGATACACACACAAATACATAAACACATACATACACATATAGACATACAAACACGCGTGCACACACACATACACGTACATACATACATACATACATACAACATACATCTATACATCTGTGCATACATACATCCATACATATATGCATGCACACACATACACAGATGAACACATACATACATACATACACGCACAAACATACACAGACTCTTGCATACACATACACACACAAACACAAACATACATACATAAATACATGTGCATATACACACATACACATATACATATGGATGCGTGATAGAGTTTGAAGAAGAGGAAATTGGAGTAAAGGTAATGATCTTAAAAATGTTTGTGTTATTGTTATATTTTTTTGGTTCACTTTTTATGGAAAAGATGACTTGATTTTTTTTTTTTTGAGTTTCAGACAAATAGTCGAGGCTTTTTTGGTTTCTTTGTCTTCTTCAATTGGTTCTTTTGCTGTCTCATGTTATCATCTCTTGTGCACTATTACTATTTCAGGTATATCCTCCGTCCCAGACAAATTTACCTTAGTAGTTTAATCTAGTTCATTTGAAATTTTTTTATCATAGTTAACTATTTTAATCGTTTAAATTTTTTAAAATAATTCAAATGATTAAAACTTTATTGAGATTTATATTATCAATTAATCTGAAACATTAAATTTAATTGTTTCACTTACAAAAGAAGCACTTTTTTATATTGTATATTATATTAGAATTAGAAGATATTATCTTATTACCAAGTATTTAATATTAATAGATGTTATTTTTTCAAGGCGTCGAGGCAATTTATTCGCAAATGCTTTGGATAGCAGAACGAAAGACGGTATCTATATGTATTTTAATCAACTCAACTATGCATTGTAAGTTGGGTAGTTATCTACGATTTTTTTACTTTTTTCTGTTTTGCTACACATATTTTGGTACTCTAATCTAATTCAATTCTTAGGTTTCATACTAAAGATATTTTAAAATGAATGAAACGAATGTCGTTTACAACAGAAAGAGGATTGCAGCGGAATGAATGACTCATCCAAGGTTAGTAAATTAATCACTCTCTTAAACTTTTGTATTCCATAAACGATACACACACAAATACATAAACACATACATACACATATAGACATACAAACACGCGTGCACACACACATACACGTACATACATACATACATACATACAACATACATCTATACATCTGTGCATACATACATCCATACATATATGCATGCACACACATACACAGATGAACACATACATACATACATACACGCACAAACATACACAGACTCTTGCATACACATACACACACAAACACAAACATACATACATAAATACATGTGCATATACACACATACACATATACATATGGATGCGTGATAGAGTTTGAAGAAGAGGAAATTGGAGTAAAGGTAATGATCTTAAAAATGTTTGTGTTATTGTTATATTTTTTTGGTTCACTTTTTATGGAAAAGATGACTTGATTTTTTTTTTTTTGAGTTTCAGACAAATAGTCGAGGCTTTTTTGGTTTCTTTGTCTTCTTCAATTGGTTCTTTTGCTGTCTCATGTTATCATCTCTTGTGCACCATTACTATTTCAGGTATATCCTCCGTCCCAGACAAATTTACCTTAGTAGTTTAATCTAGTTCATTTGAAATTTTTTTATCATAGTTAACTATTTTAATCGTTTAAATTTTTTAAAATAATTCAAATGATTAAAACTTTATTGAGATTTATATTATCAATTAATCTGAAACATTAAATTTAATTGTTTCACTTACAAAAGAAGCACTTTTTTATATTGTATATTATATTAGAATTAGAAGATATTATCTTATTACCAAGTATTTAATATTAATAGATGTTATTTTTTCAAGGCGTCGAGGCAATTTATTCGCAAATGCTTTGGATAGCAGAACGAAAGACGGTATCTATATGTATTTTAATCAACTCAACTATGCATTGTAAGTTGGGTAGTTATCTACGATTTTTTTACTTTTTTCTGTTTTGCTACACATATTTTGGTACTCTAATCTAATTCAATTCTTAGGTTTCATACTAAAGATATTTTAAAATGAATGAAACGAATGTCGTTTACAACAGAAAGAGGATTGCAGCGGAATGAATGACTCATCCAAGGTTAGTAAATTAATCACTCTCTTAAACTTTTGTATTCCATAAACGATACACACACAAATACATAAACACATACATACACATATAGACATACAAACACGCGTGCACACACACATACACGTACATACATACATACATACATACAACATACATCTATACATCTGTGCATACATACATCCATACATATATGCATACACACACATACACAGATGAACACATACATACATACATACACGCACAAACATACACAGACTCTTGCATACACATACACACAAACACAAACATACATACATAAATACATGTGCATATACACACATACACATATACATATGGATGCGTGATAGAGTTTGAAGAAGAGGAAATTGGAGTAAAGGTAATGATCTTAAAAATGTTTGTGTTATTGTTATATTTTTTTGGTTCACTTTTTATGGAAAAGATGACTTGATTTTTTTTTTTTTGAGTTTCAGACAAATAGTCGAGGCTTTTTTGGTTTCTTTGTCTTCTTCAATTGGTTCTTTTGCTGTCTCATGTTATCATCTCTTGTGCACTATTACTATTTCAGGTATATCCTCCGTCCCAGACAAATTTACCTTAGTAGTTTAATCTAGTTCATTTGAAATTTTTTTATCATAGTTAACTATTTTAATCGTTTAAATTTTTTAAAATAATTCAAATGATTAAAACTTTATTGAGATTTATATTATCAATTAATCTGAAACATTAAATTTAATTGTTTCACTTACAAAAGAAGCACTTTTTTATATTGTATATTATATTAGAATTAGTAGATATTATCTTATTACCAAGTATTTAATATTAATAGATGTTATTTTTTCAAGGCGTCGAGGCAATTTAATCGCAAATGCTTTGGATAGCAGAACGAAAGACGGTATCTATATGTATTTTAATCAACTCAACTATGCATTGTAAGTTGAGTAGTTATCTACGATTTTTTTAGTTTTTTCTGTTTTGCTACACATATTTTGGTACTCTCATTTAATTCAATTCTTAGGTTTCATACTAACGATATTTTAAAATGAATGAAACGAATGTCGTTTACAACAGAAAGAGGATTGCAGCGGAATGAATGACTCATCCAGGGTTAGTAAATTAATCAATCTCTTAAACTTTTGTATTCCATAAACGATACACACACAAATACATAAACACAAACATACACATATAGACATACAAACACGCGCGCACACACACATACACATACATACATACATACATACATACATACATACATACATACATACAACATACATCCATACATCTGTGCATACATACATCCATACAGATATGCATACACGCACATACACAGATGAACACATACATACATACATACACGCACAAACATACACAGACTCTTGCATACACATACACACACAAACACAACCATACATACATAAATACATGTGCACATACACACATACACATATACATATGGATGCGTGATAGAGTTTGAAAAGGAGGAAATTGGAGTAAAGGTAATGATCTTAAAAATATTTGAGTTATTGTTATATTTTTTTGGTTCACTTTTTATGGAAAAGATGACTTGATTTTTTTTTTTTTTTTGAGTTTCAGACAAATAGTCGAGGCTTTTTTGGTTTCTTTGTCTTCTTCAATTGGTTCTTTTGCCGTCTCATGTTATCATCTCTTGTGCACTCTTACTATTTCAGGTATATCCTCCGTCCCAGACAAATTTACCTTAGTAGTTTAATCTAGTTCATTTCAAATTTTTTTACCATAGTTAACTATTTTAATCCTTTAAATTTTTTACAATAATTGAAATTATTGAAACTTTAATGAGATTTATATTATCAATTAATCTGAAACATTAAATTTAATTGTTTCACTAACAAAAGAAGCACTTTTTTATATTGTATATTATATTAGAATGAATAGATATTATCTTATTACCAAGTATTTTATATTAATAGATGTTATTTTTTCAAGGCGGCGAGGGAATTTAATCGTAAAAGCTTTGGATAGCAGAACAAAAGGCCGTATCTATATATATTTTAATCAACTCAACTATGCATTGCAAGGTGAGTAGTTATCTACGATTTTTTTACTTTTTTCTATTTTGCTACACATATCTTGGTACTCTCATCTAATTCAATTCTTAGGTTTCATACTAACGATATTTTAAAATGAATGAAACGAATGTCATTTACAACAAAAAGACGATTGCTGCGGAATGAATGACTCATCCAAGGTTAGTAAATTAATCACTCTCTTAAACTTTTGTATTCCATAAACGATACACACACAAATACATAAACACATACATACATATATACATACAAATACGCGCGCACTGTGACGCCCCCAAATGCCAACGCACGAACACGGGAAAATCAAGACGTTCGGATGATGACATCACGGGTCTTCCTCCTATCGACGTGTGCCAAGTGTGTGAAAAAGCGACGAAAGTGCACGAGAAATACGCAGCGAAAAGCAAGTCAATAACTAAGTACCAGAATTTTCCTTGTTTAATACAAAGCTATTCAAAACATACATAAATAAAATATTACAAAAACACAAATACAGTTTTTAAACAAATATAAAGCATAACATCAACAACCCGGCGGAGCCGCATCCTCGGGCTCAGCCTCCTCCTCCTCATCCTCAAAACCTGCACCAAAAGCTACGGAACCAAAAATGGTACCGCAGGTAAGTAAAACCCAAACACCACCAGATAAAAACACATAGAACTCAAACAACGTGTATGCAAGAAAAGCCAATGCACATGTCCCGCAAAACCACATTTTTACCACGCACGCCAAAAACCCATTTGGTCCATAAAAACATATCCTCAAAACCAAGCCTCGCCATTATCCCAGATAATGGCCCAAACGACCCTTTTCCCAGAAAATGGATCAAAAGCCTCAAAACCAAAACTCGCCATTTTCCCAGAAAATGGCCCACATCCGAAAACCATAAAAACAATCCGGTTTGCATGCACCATGATCTCCCCTAGGGATCATCCGCACACCCTGGCTCTGTGCCACACCGCAGGTAACGACTACGCATGTGACACCTAAACGAGCGATGCCCAGACTCGCGCCCAGCGCGTACCTGGCCAGGCCATCCTCTAGCCCTCGCCAGCGAAGGGCCACGGAGTCGGTGAGTAGAGCGATGCCCAGACTCGCGCCCAGCGCGTACCTGGCCAGGCCATCCTCTAGCCCCGCTCCCGTCATCGCCCAGCGACAACTCAGGGGACGTCACTCAGTATTATCCACTCCCGAGTGACCAGAGGAGCTCCACCGAGATAATAACCCATCCTAGCTTGGGCTCGTGAGACACATGCACCCAAAAACCATATACGCCAATAAAACATGATTTTCTCAAATAAAATAAAGTACACGTGCATGCACCATGCAAATGCAATTATCAATGCACAAAACAAACAACCAACCATAAT
Organism: Carya illinoinensis; assembly: GCF_018687715.1. Taxonomy (NCBI): domain Eukaryota; kingdom Viridiplantae; phylum Streptophyta; class Magnoliopsida; order Fagales; family Juglandaceae; genus Carya; species Carya illinoinensis. The sequence continues at coordinate 22,614,508 of NC_056756.1, read as the reverse complement.
ACAATAAATCAAGCAACTCCATCCTCCATCCATCCGACCCCCGAACTCCTCGGACTCAGTCCGGAATCAACCAACCAACAACAAATAAATATTGAATGAGCAATATATATTTAAATCTGAAAGTAGGGTTTGGAAAATACTTACAGCGCTATATGGTATTTTTAGAAAACACGCGGCGTTGCAAACGGCGGAGAAAAAGCAACGTAACAGTGAAAATTCACTGTGGCCGTGGGTTGTGAAATACTCACTTTTGAACGGGGACAAACCAAGGCTCGGGATTGATAGGGAATGGTCTTGAGATATTTATGAAGCTAAAGGAAACGAGTTTTGGCCGTGGGTGGTGGTGGAAACGGCGGTCGAAGGCCAAAAAGGGGCTGAACGGAGTTGAGCTCGTGGGAGCTGCTCCGGCAACGGATCGGGGCCAAAACAGATCCGCCGAAAACGATATTAAAAACCGTAAAACGACTAAATAAATTAAACACAACATCAAATAAATAAAAACCATATTAAAACACAATAATTTAAAATAAATAAACCAATATATTAATTAAATTAAAAACAACCCTTCAGTGAAAATACACGCAAAAGCGAGTCATCACATCCTCCCCCCCTTAAAAACAAATTTCGTCCTCGAAATTTGCAAGATCAACCATCAGCGCCAAAACGATACAAGATACAACTCTGAAACTAATTGAGAGATACATATCATCGACAACCCTCAACAAATCCAATGGTTATTATCTTCACACCATAAATTACTAATATCAACGACGTCTCTGCTTTACCTTCCAAACTTTCATCCTATCCCAACCTTAGTAACCTAATAGCCACTTCCAAAGTTAACCATCCATAAACCAAATTGCACGACCAAAAGATTAATCTCCCATTAAAACTTCGAATCACTACTAATCCTTCAAAATTAATACAAAATTTGAACTTCTAAGAATCTTCAAAAATTATGCTTTCGCGCGCACTCTGATAACTCACCAAAATACATAAAGGCTATATCCTCAAAAATTAATATCATGAAATACAAGCTCAATCCACACCTAACCACAAGAAAACCTTTACCACATTTCCATAGAAAATCATATACTTCCAAAAACCATAAATCTCCACTCCTTCCTCGGTTGGCCATCGCTGCCCCAAACGAAAATCAACATTGATGACAGAAACCAGTACTAAACAACTTCCAGGCCCCAATTTGAAAACACATAACATCTTTCCAAAATACACCTGTCTCTTCTAAGGATAAGGAACATCTCCAATAGGCCCAAGTCATTCCCAGCCAACCAACAAGAGCGCCTATAACCTCTATCCGATATCCCACACTTCAAGCTCATTTCCAATATTTTGAATAACATCTAATCTTGCAATAACTAACTCACCATAAACTACCATTGACTTCACCTAGACATAATCGAAACGCTCTTGGTAACTCACCCACCTACTTGTACCCTCAAAAAGTCTAGTTTTAGCACAACTAATTCCTTCAATAGCACTTCACAAAAACATCTCAAGACAGGCCACACTGTTTAAATCTTCAATCCATCAAAAACTATTAAACAACATTCAAGGATCCTACTGCTTATTACTTCATACATATGATTATGCTACCCACCGTTGATGCACAAGTTTCAACTTCCAAGATTTATTACTTCATACTCCACACATGGTGACCTAACGATCTCCTTTCAAGCTATATAACTATATCCCCAATTCTCCCAACTAGATACTTGATCTCCAAAGGAAAGTATAGCCTCACCAATTTAAATTCCTATGACTTCAAGTCGCAATTAATTCTCAAGATAAACACAACAGTCATTTCAAACTATCATCCCAATGGGTAATCCGCTTCGACTGCACATTCCGTTCAACTTACCAAACGACTCAAAGCCAAAATCTCTTGAATTTAATATTACCACACAGATTCCTCTTCAACTCCTACCAAGCCAAAAATAGATGAGACTAGGACCATCACTCTCCGAAATCCATACACCCTCACCACCACTATAAATGGATCTCATGTACCCTTAGCTAAGATCAAAAAATCATTCTAACGTATAAGTGATCCATCACTTCCATTTCCAACATCCGTACCTTATCCTCAAAATAAACAAAAATTCATTTTCCAAAACCTGCATCATCTATTATCCTCAACTCGGTATGAATCAATCCTAAAACCTGTCACTATAACCTCGAGCTATAACAATTATTGCCAACCAACATTCCATTGAGTAACACGTTTCGACTGAACACTCCAATCGATTCACCACTATCACGTGTCGATCTCATACGTCCTTAGCCGAAACCAATAGTCATTCCAACACACAAATAGTCCATTACTACTATTTCCATCATCTCGACTTATATCCGCAAATCAACATGAATCATTCCTATATTTGCTTAACTTATACCCTTTAACATCAGCAAATAGTTATCGCTTAAAGCTTTATACTGAAAATGACCTTAAACCTACTAATAATCCGTTCCTAAAAGTCTCCAGAACATGAGGTCTCAACTTCAGTCGAATTCAATACCAACAATTAAACTATTGTTTCCAAAACCTCGATGGATCTATTTCTTCCGAACCGATAAAAATCATTTCCTAAAATCTATTACTGCAACCTCGAGTTAACAATAATCATTTTCTAAACTAGCTCGATATCTTCAATCCTCAAAGAAATACACGAACTAGATCATTACTTCCAATCCTCAAAGGAATCTACTCTAGAAAAATTTTCATATCAATAACTCAACTCGAATCAACTCCATTTTAATGGTTACAAACTAATCACTCACTAGAGTAGATCAAGCTACAGCACTAAGTCTGTAAAACTAAGAACTCAACTCTTATTATCAATCAGTCCTTCAACTCTGCAATTCTAAAACCTTAAATCAAATAAGAATCATCTTCCGGAACTTCTAAGATCAAGGAAACTTACATCCTATAAAAGAAAAATCGACTCCCAAATCTTTCAAATTCTAAAACATTAATAGATAATAAATTATTTTCTAAAATTCTCAAGATTGGTGGCTTTAATCCAAATCATTCACCTTAAAAGCTTGTAAAATCTAAAGCCCCAATTGCCACCAAATTACTCATCCAAATCACGAAATCTAAAACTCGAAATTGAATTATTTCCCCCCAAAGCTTGTCGAACCTAACACCTTAATTACCATAAACTTATTTTCCTAAAATCAATAAGGCTCCAAACTTTAAAACTTTGCTGAAACTTCATAAAATCTAACATCGAAATTTGTTGAACTTACAACCTACTACGTTATAGACCATTTCATAAACTCCACGGAACCAAAGAACTCGATTATTCTACTTCCCTAAAAGATCACCCCGATCATGCCATTTTCTCTAAGCCTCGATAATAAAAACAAACCACACAAGGCGTTCATCACTAAAGATTAGATTAGACCCCTACCTGCCATGACTCCAGCATTCTGAGTCTCCGCAGCCTAGCCTCCCACGGTACCAAGAGTCACTACATACATTCGAGCCCGAGCTAAATGCCTCTGATTAGTTCTACCACTGCGACGAGCTCCACGGCTTTCTTGAACTCGACTAGGGCATTCACGAGCAAGATGCCCCGTCTGGCCGCATTCAAAACATTGGTTACTACCCAGACGACACTCGCCTCCGTGAGCTCTATTACTTCTTCCACAAACTGGCACTTGTCCTCCCATACGCACTCTCGAGGCTGCTTGTGGTCAAGTTCCGGCCCGCTGAACAAACTTCTGAAGCGAACCTGAACTACTTCCTTCACCAGTAAAACTCCGCCTCTTACATCCTGGAGGGGAGCCCATACTCAGATTATTCTCTCGCTCTATAAGGGTGGCCACATCCACTAACTCCTGAAAGGTGGATATCCGGTGGCTGACCACCATTTTGCATATATCTGGTCGTAAACCTTAAATAAAATTCCCTTAAACATATCATTCAAGTTTGTTGAACCTACACTCTCCTATACTATAGCCTCGTTACATAAATTCTACAAAACCTTGACCTCAATCATCTTAAGCGACTTAAAGCTAATTCCTCTCCTCATTGCTACGTGAGTTCCCACCTTACAAAGATTGCCTAAACCATGACATTCCCTTCAGACCTCAACATCATACAAGCAAGCCACATCGCTAAAAATTCAAGCCTACTACACTAATTGTTCATGCCTAATAATAGTATCCTCGATTATACCGCCTTCCTACCACAACACAACCTTTGACCCCCTTTAAGAAAAACAAATAAAACCAACAACATAAAACCAAAAACAAAAAACCACATGGCAAGAAACGAAAGAAACCAGCATGCAACAACACAACTAAATAAATAAAAACAAGCAAACAAGCTCAAACAAATAAAACAAATACAACATGTTAAATAGCAACTTTACTTAAAATAAATTTTAAAACACAACTTTAAAAACATTCTGGTACTACCTACGGGACATGTGGTTTTACCCAGAGCCAAACCGCTCTGATACCACCTGTGACGCCCCCAAATCCCAACGCACGAACACGGGAAAATCAAGACGTTCGGATGATGACATCACGGGTCTTCCTCCTATCGACGTGTGCCAAGTGTGTGAAAAAGCGACGAAAGTGCACGAGAAATACGCAGCGAAAAGCAAGTCAATAACTAAGTACCAGAATTTTCCTTGTTTAATACAAAGATATTCAAAACATACATAAATAAAATATTACAAAAACACAAATACAGTTTTTAAACAAATATAAAGCATAACATCAACAACCCGGCGGAGCCGCATCCTCGGGCTCAGCCTCCTCCTCCTCATCCTCAAAACCTGCACCAAAAGCTACGGAACCAAAAATGGTACCGCAGGTAAGTAAAACCCAAACACCACCAGATAAAAACACATAGAACTCAAACAACGTGTATGCAAGAAAAGCCAATGCACATGTCCCGCAAAACCACATTTTTACCACGCACGCCAAAAACCCATTTGGCCCATAAAAACATATCCTCAAAACCAAGCCTCGCCATTATCCCAGATAATGGCCCAAACGACCCTTTTCCCAGAAAATGGATCAAAAGCCTCAAAACCAAAACTCGCCATTTTCCCAGAAAATGGCCCACATCCGAAAACCATAAAAACAATCCGGTTTGCATGCACCATGATCTCCCCTAGGGATCATCCGCACACCCTGGCTCTGTGCCACACCGCAGGTAACGACTACGCATGTGACACCTAAACGAGCGATGCCCAGACTCGCGCCCAGCGCGTACCTGGCCAGGCCATCCTCTAGCCCTCGCCAGCGAAGGGCCACGGAGTCGGTGAGTAGAGCGATGCCCAGACTCGCGCCCAGCGCGTACCTGGCCAGGCCATCCTCTAGCCCCGCTCCCGTCATCGCCCAGCGACAACTCAGGGGATGTCACTCAGTATTATCCACTCCCGAGTGACCAGAGGAGATCCACCGAGATAATAACCCATCCCAGCTTGGGCTCGTGAGACACATGCACCCAAAAACCATATACGCCAATAAAACATGATTTTCTCAAATAAAATAAAGTACACGTGCATGCACCATGCAAATGCAATTATCAATGCACAAAACAAACAACCAACCATAATACAATAAATCAAGCAACTCCATCCTCCATCCATCCGACCCCCGAACTCCTCGGACTCAGTCCGGAATCAACCAACCAACAACAAATAAATATTGAATGAGCAATATATATTTAAATCTAAAAGTAGGGTTTGGAAAATACTTACAGCGCTATATGGTATTTTTAGAAAACACGCGGCGTTGCAAACGGCGGAGAAAAAGCAACGTAACAGTGAAAATTCACTGTGGCCGTGGGTTGTGAAATACTCACTTTTGAACGGGGACAAACCAAGGCTCGGGATTGATAGGGAATGGTCTTGAGATATTTATGAAGCTAAAGGAAACGAGTTTTGGCCATGGGTGGTGGTGGAAACGGCGGTCGAAGGCCAAAAAGGGGCTGAACGGAGTTGAGCTCGTGGGAGCTGCTCCGGCAACGGATCGGGGCCAAAATTAGGTGGGTTAGGTCGGCAAGAGGTAAGGGAAGAAGCTGTGAAGAGATGGTGGCCGGAGGTGGTGCGACGGCGCCGGAATCGGTGAAAAACCATCTGGCTAACGGTGGCTCGGATGGAGGTGAAACTTGGTGGGGATGTTCACCGGTGAGAGGGGAAGAAAACTGGGTGGGTGGTGTAGGCCACGCCGCTAGTGAGCGGCGGTTCTGGGCTGCGAAAGCAACCGGCGACAGGGGCAAAAAGAGAGCAGGTGCAGCGACTTCCGGCTGCTCTCGAAAGCTAACGGCTGGTCCGATGGCTCTGAAAAATGGTGGGGATGATCTCTGGTGGAAGGGGAAGAGAATGGTGGTGACGGTGCACTAAACGGTGGCCGGACGGCGGAGAACTGGGCGGTCAAAGGGAAGGCGACGGGAAGGAGAAAAGAGAAGGAGTAGCGCACGGGGAGAGAGAGAGGAACCGGGGAAAAAGAAGAAGAAAAACAAAGAAAAGTGGAAAGAAGAAAAATAAAAGGAAAAAGGAAAAATAAAAGGAAAAAGGAAAAAAGAAAAAAAATGAGGTCCAATCCTCACTCCGGAAACCAAAACAGATCCGCCGAAAACGATATTAAAAACCGTAAAACGACTAAATAAATTAAACACAACATCAAATAAATAAAAACCATATTCAAACACAATAATTTAAAATAAATAAACCAATATATTAATTAAATTAAAAACAACCCTTCAGTGAAAATACACGCAAAAGCGAGTCATCACACGCACACACACATACACATACATACATACATACATACAAACATCCATACAACATATATACATACATCTGTACATACATACATCCATACATATATGCATACATACATCCATACATATATGCATACACACACATACACTGATGAACACATACGTACATACATACACGCACAAACATACACAGACTCTTGCATGCACTTACACACACAAACACAAACATACATACATAAATACATGTGCATATACACACATACACATATACATATGGATGCGTGATAGAGTTTGAAAAGGAGGAAATTGGAGTAAAGTTAATGATCTTAAAAATATTTGAGTTATTGTTATATTTTTTTGGTTCACTTTTTATGGAAAAGTTGACTTGATTTTTTTTTTTTTTTTTTGAGTTTCAGACAAATAGTCGAGGCTTTTTTGGTTTCTTTGTCTTCTTCAATTGGTTCTTTTGCCGTCTCATGTTATCATCTCTTGTGCACTATTACTATTGCAGGTATATCCTCCTTCCCAGACAAATTTACCTTAGTAGTTTAATCTAGTTCATTTCAAATTTTTTTACCATAGTTAACTATTTTAATCCTTTAAATTTTTTAGAATAATTCAAATGATTAAAACTTTATTGAGATTTATATTATCAATTAATCTGAAACATTAAATTTAATTGTTTCACTTACAAAAGAAGCACTTTTTTATATTGTATATTATATTAGAATTAGTAGATATTATCTTATTACCAAGTATTTAATATTAATAGATGTTATTTTTTCAAGGCGTTGAGGCAATTTAATCGCAAAAGCTTTGGATAGCAGAACGAAAGGCGCTATCTATATATATTTTAATCAACTCAACTATGCATTGTAAGGTGAGTAGTTATCTACGATTTTTTTACTTTTTTCTGCTTTGCTACACATAGTTTGGTACTCTCATCTAATTCAATTCTTAGGTTTCATACTAACGATATTTTAAAATGAATGAAACGAATGTCATTTACAACAGAAAGACGATTGCTGCGGAATGAATGACTCATCCAAGGTTAGTAAATTAATCACTCTCTTAAACTTTTGTATTCCATAAATGATACACACACAAATACATAAACACATACATACATATAGACATACAAACACGCGCGCACACACACATACACATAAATACATACATACAACATACATCCATACATCTGTGCATACATACATCCATACATATATGCATACACACACATACACAGATGAACACATAGATACATACATATACGCACAAACATACACAGACTCTTGCATACACATACACACACAAACATAAACATACATACATAAATACATGTGCATATACACATATGGATGCGTGATAGAGTATGAAGAAGAGGAAATTGGAGTAAAGGCAATGATCTTAAAAATATTTGAGTTATTGTTATATTTTTTTGGTTCACTTTTTATGGAAAAGATGACTCGATTTTTTTTTGAGTTTCAGACAAATAGTCGAGGCTTTTTTGGTTTCTCTGTCTTCTTCAATTGGTTCTTTTGCCATCTCATGTTATCATCTCTTGTGCACTATTACTATTTGAGGTATATCCTCCGTCCCAGACAAATTTACCTTAGTAGTTTAATCTATTTCATTTCAAATTTTTTTACCATAGTTAACTATTTTAATCCTTTAAATTTTTTATAATAATTCAAATGATTAAAACTTTAATGAGATTTATATTATCAATTAATTTGAAACATTAAATTTAATTGTTTCACTTACAAAAGAAGCACTTTTTTATATTGTACAGTATATTAGAATTAATAGATATTATCTTATTACCAAGTATTTTATATTAATAGATGTTATTTTTTCAAGGCGTGGAGGCAATTTAATCGCAAAAGCTTTGGATAGCAGAACTAAAGGCGGTATCTATATATATTTTAATCAACTCAACTATGCATTGCAAGTTTAGTAGTTATCTACGATTTTTTTACTTTTTTCTATTTTGCTACACATATTTTGGTACTCTCATCTAATTCAATTCTTAGGTTTCATACTAACGATATTTTAAAATGAATGAAACGAATGTCATTTACAACAGAAAAACGATTGCTGCGGAATGAATGACTCATCCAAGGTTAGTAAATTAATCACTCTCTTAAACTTTTGTATTCCATAAACGATACACACACAAATACATAAACACATACATACATATAGACATACAAACACGCGCGCACACACACATACACATGCATACATACATACACATACATACATACAACATACATCCATACATCTGTGCATACATACATCCATACATATATGCATACACACACATACACAGATGAACACATACATACATACATACACGCACAAACATACACAGACTCTTGCATACACATACACACACAAACACAAACATACATACATAAATACATGTGCATATACACACATGCACATATACATATGGATGCGAGATAGAGTTTGAAGAAGAGGAAATTGGAGTAAAGGCAATGATCTTAAAAATATTTGAGTTATTGTTATATTTTTTTGGTTCACTTTTTATGGAAAAGATGACTCGATTTTTTTTTTTTTTTTTGAGTTTCAGACAAATAGTCGAGGCTTTTTTGGTTTCTTTGTCTTATTCAATTGGTTCTTTTGCCGTCTCATGTTATCATCTCTTGTGCACTATTACTATTTCAGGTATATCCTCTGTCCCAGACAAATTTACCTTAGTAGTTTAAATCCAGTTCATTTCAAATTTTTTACCATAGTTAACTATTTTAATCCTTTAAATTTTTTACAATAATTCAAATGATTGAAACTTTAATGAGATTTATATTATCAATTAATCTGAAACATTAAATTTAATTGTTTCACTTAGAAAAGAAGCACTTTTTTATATTGTATAGTATATTAGAATTAGTAGATATAATCTTATTACCAAGTATTTAATATTAATAGATGTTATTTTTTAATGGAGTCGAGGCAATTTAATCGCAAAAGCTTTGGATAGCAGAACGAAAGGCGGTATCTATATATATTTTAATCAACTCAACTATGCATTGCAAGGTGAGTAGTTATCTATGATTTTTTTACTTTTTTCTATTTTGCTACACATATTTTGGTACTCTCATCTAATTCAATTCTTAGGTTTCATACTAACGATATTTTAAAATGAATGAAACGAATGTCATTTACAACAGAAAGACGATTGCTGCGGAATGAATGACTCATCCAAGGTTAGTAAATTAATCACTCTCTTAAACTTTTGTATTCCATAAACGATACACACACAAATACATAAACACATACATATATATAGACATACAAACACGCGCGCACACACACATACACATACATACATACATACATACATACAACATACATCCATACATCTGTGCATACATACATCCATACATATATGCATACACACACATACACAGATGAACACATACATACATACATACACGCACAAACATACACAGACTCTTGCATACACATACACACACAAACACAGACATACATACATAAATACATGTGCATATACACACATGCACATATACATATGGATGCGTGATAGAGTTTGAAGAAGAGGAAATTGGAGTAAAGGCAATGATCTTAAAAATATTTGAGTTATTGTTATATTTTTTTGGTTCACTTTTTATGGAAAAGATGACTCGATTTTTTTTTTTTTTTTTTGAGTTTCAGACAAATAGTCGAGGCTTTTTTGGTTTCTTTGTCTTCTTCAATTGGTTCTTTTGCCGTCTCATGTTATCATCTCTTGTGCACTATTACTATTTCAGGTATATCCTCCGTCCCAGACAAATTTACCTTAGTAGTTTAATCGAGTTCATTTCAAATTTTTTTACCATAGTTAACTATTTTAATCCTTTAAATTTTTTATAATAGTTTAAATGATTAAAACTTTATTGAGATTTAAATTATCAATTAATCTGAAACATTAAATTTAATTGTTTCACTTACAAAAGAAGCACTTTTGTATATTGTATATTATATTAGAATTAGTAGATATTATCTTATTACCAAGTATTTAATATTAATAGATGTTATTTTTTCAAGGCGTCGAGGCAATTTAATTGCAAAAACTTTGCATAGCAGAACGAAAGGCGGTATCTATATATATTTTAATCAACTCAACTATGCATTGTAAGGTGAGTAGTTATCTACGATTTTTTTACTTTTTTCTGTTTTGCTACACATATTTTGGTACTCTCATCTAATTCAATTCTTAAGTTTCATACTAACGATATTTTAAAATGAATGAAACGAATGTCGTTTACAACAGAAAGACGATTGCTGCCGAATGAATGACTCATCCAAGGTTAGTAAATTAATCACTCTCTTAAACTTTTGTATTCCATAAACGATACACACACAAATACATAAACACATACATACATATAGACATACAAACACGCGCGCACACACACATACACATACATACATACATACATACATACATACATACATACAACATACATCCATACATCTGTGCATACATACATCCATACATATATGCACAAACATACACAGACTCTTGCATACACATACACACACAAACACAAACATACATACATAAATACATGTGCATATACACACATTGTGATGACCCGCTTTTACGTGTATTTTCACTGAAGGGTTGTTTTTAATTTAATTAATATATTGGTTTATTTATTTTAAATTATTGTATTTTAAAATGGTTTTTAATTTATTTGATGTTGTGTTTTATTTCTTTTAGTCGTTTTTCAGTTTTTAATCTCGTTTCGGCGGATTTGTTTTGTTTTTCCGGAGTGAGGATTGGACCTCATTTCTTTCCTACATCTCTTTTTCCCTTTTTTCTTTTTTCCCTTTTTCTCTTTTCTTTTTTTTTTCTTTCTTTTCTTTTACTTCTTCCTCTTTCCCGTGCGTTCCGTCCGTCTCTCTCTCTCTCCTGTCCCACGCCGTAAACAGCTCACCCCTCAACCCACCGCCGTTTGGCCGCCGTGCGGCACACCACCCCCACCGGTCGAACCCCCTCCCTCCGGTGAACCACCCCACAAAATCCCACCACCATCGGAGCCACCGTTTAGCCGAAAATCCACCTTCAAGCCGAGCGGATTTTGCCCCGATCCGCCGCTGTCGCTCCACCTCCGGCCACCACCTCTTCACCACTTCATCACCGGTCCCTTGCCATCCTAACCCACCCTTTTCCGGCCTCCAGTAGTCACCGGAACAGCTCCCACGAGCTAGCTTTCCATTTTGGGAAATCCGGCCATCAACCACCATTTTCGCCGCCACCCACGGCCAAACTTCACTTCCACTAGCTTCATAATCATCCTTAGACCATTCCCTATCAATCCCGAGCCTTGGTTTGTCACCGTTCAAAAGTGGGTATTTCACAACCCACTGCCACAGTGAAATTTCACTGTTACGTTGCTTTTCTTCCACCGTTTGCAACACCGCGAGCTTTCTAAAAATACCGTATAGCGTTGTAAGTATTTTCCAAACCGTACTTTCAGATTTAAATATATATTGCTCATTCAATATTTATTTGTTGTTGGTTGGTTGATTCCGGACTGAGTCCATGGAGTTCGGGGGTCGGATGGATTGAGGACGGAGTTGCTTGGGTTGGTTATTTGTGATTGCTGGATTTATTTGAGCCATGTGGCGTGAGTTGCATATTGTGTGTATACATGCATTTTATTTATTTGAGAAAATCATGTTTTATTGGCGTATGTGGTTTTTGGGTGCGTGTGTCTCACGAGCCCAAGCCGGGATGGGTTATTATCTCGATGGAGCTCCTCTGGTCACTCGGGAGTGGATAATACTGAGTGACATCCCCTGGGTTGTCGCAGAGCGACGACCGGATCGCACAATACGGTAACGCTGTCGTGTCGACTCCGTGGTCCTTCGAGTGGCGGGGACTAGAGGATGGCCCGGCCCGGTACGCGCAGGGCGCGAGTCTGGGCATCACTCGTGTAGGTGTCACATGCGTAGACGTTACCTGCGGTGTGGCACAGAGCCAGGTGTGCGGATGATCCCTAGGGGAGATCATGGTGCGTGCATAATCGGAATGTTTGGTTTGAGTTGGATATGGGCCACTGGTTTCTTTTGGCGTGATAATTGGAAAGGTTATGTTTTTGGGCCAAATGGGTTTTGGCGTGCGTGGAAAAATTTATGGTTTTATGGGACATGTGTATTGCTTTATGTCATGCATGCTGTGTGAGTTTTATATGTTTTTATCTGGTGGTGTTTGGGTTTTACTTACCTGCGGTACCATTTTTGGTACCGTAGATTTTGGTGCAGGTTTCGAGGAGGAGGAGGAGGCTGAGCCCGAGGATGAGGCTCCGCCGGGATTCTGAGTTGGAGTTATGCTTTATAGTTGGCTTTGAAACTACGTTTGTATCTTGTAATGTTTTAATATGTATGTTTTAAAGCAGCTTGTATTACATTAAGAAAAATTCTGGTACTTAGTTATATGACCTTCGTTATCCGCTGCGTTTCCCTTTGCACATTTGTTGCTCATACACACACTTGGCACTCGTCGATAGGGTGGTGAGCCGGGTTGTCATCATCCGGACGTCTTGATTTCCCCGTATCCGTGCGTGGGGATTTGGGGGCGTCACAGGTGGTATCAGACCGGTTTGGCTCTGGGTAAAACCACATGTCCCGTAGGTAGTACCAGAATGTTTTTAAAGTTATGTTTTAAAATTTATTTTAAGTAAAGTTGCTATTTGACATGTTTTATTTGTTTTATTTGTTTGAACTTGTTTGCTTATTTTTATTTATTTGGTTATGTTATTGCATGCTGGTTTCTTTCATTTCTTGCCATGTGGTTTTGTGTTTTTGGTTTTATGTTGTTGGTTTTATTTGTTTTTCTTAAAGGGGGTCAAAGGTTGTGTTGTGGCAGGAAGGCGGTATAATCGAGGATACTATTATTAGGCATGAACATTTAGTGTAGTAGGCTTGAATTTTTAGCGATGTGGTTTGCTTGTATGATGTTGAGGTATGAAGGGACTGTCATGGTTTAGGCAATCTTTGTAAGGTGGGAACTCACATAGCAATGAGGAGAGGAATTAACTTTAAGTCGCTTAAGATGATTGAGGTCAAGGTTTTGTAGAATATATGTAACGAGACTATAGTTTAGGAGAGTGTAGGTTCAACGAACTTTAAGGATATGTCTAAGGGAATTTTATTTAAGGTTTGGGGTCTTTCGCCGCTGTGACCTGGCAGCGCTTCAAGAAAGAGTTTAATGATCGCTTCTTTCCCGCTTCCGTGAGGTGGCAAAAAGGCAAGAGAGCTCTCAAGCCTGGTCCAAGGGAGCATGACAGTGGAACAGTACGCCCGAAGATTTATAGAACTTGGGCGATTTGCTCCCCACCTCATCGCCACAGAGGAAATACGAGCCGAGCGTTTCCAAGAGGGTCTACGTCCTGATATACGCCGTATGGTGGTCAGCCATTGGATATCCACTTTTCAGGAGTTAGTGGATGTGGCCACCCTTATAGAGCGAGAGAATAATCTGAGTATGGGCTCCCCCTCCAGGATATAAGAGGCGGAGTTTTTCTGGTGAAGGAAGTAGTTCGGGGTTCGCCTCAGAAATTTGTTCAGCGGACTGGAACTCGACCGCAAGCGTCCTCAAGTGTTCGTATGGAAGGACGAGTGCCAATTTGCAGAATTTGTAATAGAGCTCATGAGGGCGAGTGTCGGCTAAGTGGTGGACCCTAGTGTTACCGATGCGACCAAGTGGGACATATTGCTCATGAGTGCCCCGTTAGAGTTCAAGGAAGCCGTGGAACTTGTCGCAGTGATAGAACTAACCAGAGGCTTTTAGGTCGGGCTCGAATGTACGTAGTGACTCTTGGTACCATGGGAGGTGAGGCTGCGGAGACTCAGAATGCTGGAGTCATGGCAGGTAGGGGTCTAATCTAATCTTTAGTGATGAACGCCTTGTGTGGTTTGTTTTTATTATCGAGGTTTAGAGAGAGTGGCATGATCTGGGTGATCTTTTAGGGAAGTAGAATAATTGAGTTATTTGGTTCCGTGGAGTTTATGAAGTGGTCTATAACGTAGTAGGTTGTAAGTTCAACAAATTTCGATGTTAGATTTTATGAAATTTCAGCAAAGTTTTAAAGTTTGGGGCCTTATAGAATTTAGGAAAATAAGTTTATGGTAATTAAGGTGTTAGGTTCGACAAGCTTTGGGGGGAAATAATTCAATTTTGAGTTTTAGATTTCATGATTTGGATGAGTAATTTGGTGGCAATTGGGGCTTTAGATTTTACAAGCTTTTAAGGTGAATGTTTTGGATTAAAGCCACCAATATTGAGAATTTTAGAAAATGATTTATTATCTACTAATGTTTTGGAATTTGAAAGATTTGGGAGTCGATTGTTCTATTATGGGATGTAAGTTCTTTGATCTTAGAAGTTTCGAAAGATGATTCTTATTTGATTTAAGGTTTTAGAATTGCAGAGTCGAAGGACTGATTTATAATAAGAATTGAGTTCTTAGTTTTACAGACTTAGTGCTATAGCTTGATCTACTCTAGTGAGTGATTAGTTTGTAATCATTAAAAATGGGGTTGATTCGAGTTGAGTTATTGATATGAAAATTTTTCTAGAGTAGATTCCTTTGAGGATTGGAAGTAATGATCTAGTTCGTGTATTTCTTTGAGGATTGAAGATATCGAGCTAGTTTAGAAAATAATTATTGTTGACTCGAGGTTGTAGTGGCAG
Organism: Carya illinoinensis; assembly: GCF_018687715.1. NCBI lineage: Eukaryota > Viridiplantae > Streptophyta > Magnoliopsida > Fagales > Juglandaceae > Carya > Carya illinoinensis. The sequence goes on along the minus strand of NC_056756.1, from coordinate 22,599,008 downwards.
ATTTTAGGAAATGATTCTATCGATTCGAAAGATATAGGTCCATCAGAGTGTTGGAAATAGTAGATTTTGTGTTGGTATTAAATACGATTGAATTTGAGGCTATACGATCCGTAGACTTTGGGAATGGATTCTTAGCAGGTTTAAGGTCATTCTCGGTACCAAACTTTAAGCAATGGCTAGTTGCTAATTTAAGGATATAAGTTGAGTAGATTCAGGAATGATTCTTGCTGAGTTGAGGATATAAGTCCAGATGATGGAAATGTGATAATGGATAACTTGTACGTTTGAATGATTTGTGGTGTTGGCTAAGAGTACATGAGATCGATGAGTAGTAATGGTAAGTGCGTATGGATTTCAGGGAGTGCTGGTCCTAGTCTCATCTAATTTTTGGCTTGGTAGGAGTTGAAGAGGAATCTGTGTGGTAATATTAAATTCAAGAGATTTTGGCTTTGAGTTGTTTGGTAAGTTGAACGGAATGTGCAGTCGAAGCGGGTTACTCATTGGGATGATGATTTGAAACGACTGTTGTGTTTATCTTGGGAATTAATTGTAACTTGAAGTCATAGGAATTTAAATTGGTGAGGCTATACTTTTCTTTGGAGATCAAGTATCTAGTTGGGAGAATTGGAGATATGGTTATTTAACTTGAAAAGAGATCGTTAGGTCACCATGTGTGGTGTATGAAGTAATAAATCTTGAAAGTTGAAACTTATGCATCAACGGTGGGTAGCATAATCACAAGTATGAAGTAATAAAGCATTAGGATCCATGAGTGTTGTTTAATAGTTTTGATGGATTGAAGATTTAAACAGTATGACCTGTCTTGAGATTTATTTGTGAAGTGCTATTGAAGGAATTAGTTGTGCTAAAACTAGAGTTTTTGAGAGTACAAGTAGGTGGGTGAGTCACCAAGAGCGTTTCGATTATGTCTAGTGACTCACTCAAAAATGAGTAGCATTAATGCTATCCCAAGTGCAGGAGGATATCGTGTAATAATTAGGAATAAATTCCTAGATCGTCTCCTCAGGGAAAAGTTGCTTAAAATTAAACTTGTTGAAAAATGTGAAAAACTTCACAAAAAGAAAATAATATGATGGTATATGCAATGGATGAAAAAGGGTACTAGTCATGGACTAGATTCATGTCTTTTGAATTTTTTTGTTTGTTGGATTGGAATGTAAAAGACTAATAAATTAAACTCAGAAATTAATAAAACTAAATTAAGCATTAAACTAAATTAGAAAGTAATTGACAAAACATGAACGGAAAATTTAAAATGCCCAAAACCAAGATTCTAGAATGGACGCTGCTACAGTCACCGTTGGTGGCTCCCGCTGGGAGCCACCGTTAGGCAAAAAATTTTTTTTGTTTTTTTTATTTTTTTTTTTCAAATCATTTTTTAATAGTTTTAAACATTTTAAAAAAATATAAAAAAATTATAATAATATTAAAAAAAAATTTCTTAATCATTAAGAAAAAGAAAAAATTAAAAAAAAAAATTTTTGGGCCAACGGTGGCCCCCAGCGGGAGCCACCAGCGGTGGCCATAGTGTTTTCCTTCTAGAATTCATCTTTGTGATTAAATCATGAATTCTCAAAATAACACATAACAGTTGCAATCACTAAGAAATGAAAACTTAAAGAAGTAAGAAAAATAAATAACACGAAATAAGTAAACAGAAACTCAAAAGTATTCTATAAACTTTAAACTGAAGTTAAATAAAATAGGGAACGAAAAATCTAAACGAAAACGTCCTTTCACGATTCGATTGAAATTTGAAACGAAAAGGAACAATTTCTTACGTATCACTCTTGAAAATTAATCTCTAAACCTTTAATAAAAACTCTATAACAATTCCTCTACTCTTCACGTATGATATTCAGAAAAATCAAAAACAAAAACAAAAGCTTAAAATCAAATCTTTCTTGCAATAAATTAAAATAACACAATTAATTTAGAACTTCTAAAACAATTCTTTATGAAACAAAATAGCACATTTGATTAAAAACTTCTAAAACAATTTCTTTTATTGTATGAAACAAACTAGTAATGAAACAAACTAGTAACTTAATGGAAATTAAAGTATTACACTTAATGAAATACAATTCTAGAACAAATATTAATACACTAAAAAATGCTAAAACAACAAAGCTTTGAAACTAAAAAGAGAAACAAATTTTCTTAAAACAAAAAGGAGCTAATTCTTTCAAATACATAACAGAAATTTGTGTGTATTGACAAGTGTTTTTCTAAGATTGAGTTGTCCTCAATTGTACTCCCATTCTACTCTAAAATGTTTTTTTTTTAAGCTTCGGTGTGCACCTCCTTTTATAGCCAAAAATCTTGGCTACTTCATCTCTCATTCAATTGGTTTTGCATTCACACCCAACAACCAAATCTTCAATCTTGCTTTCACACTCATTTTCGGCCTTGCATTCCTCTTTCTTTATTTTGTGTCTTGCATTGCATTCCTCTTTCTTTTGCCGTGTCTTCCATTGTTTTCCTCTTCAATTATTTTATTCAATTGGTTTAGTAATTCAAACTAAACAACAAAGTCCAACATGCCTAACTTCTTATTCAACTCTTGCCTAACTCCTTCCTAACTCCTTGTTCGGTTTCTTCATTGCCGACTTCCTCAATTTGTTTCTTCAATTTGTTATTCAATTTCAGCACATGTTCCTTCATTCACCTACTGCTTTGATCGGTCCAAATTCCCTCACAATTCATTCCAGCACATGTTCCTTCACTCACCCACACGGCTCCTTCCTTTGATTGCAAACTCAAGCACGGCTTCTTCCTTTGATTGCAAACTCAAGCAGCCGACTTCTTCCCTTTACAATCAACCAAAACAAATCCTATCCAATTAAATTATTCCAGCTTTCAACCCCAGAAAAATCAGCACATGTTTCTCTATTTTTTTCTTCTCATTTCGGTGAACAAAGCTGAATTTTTCTTCCTTCATTTCGGTTGGTTATAGCAGCTCTTTTTATTGCACCAATTCATCACATGTTCCTCATTTCGGTGGAGACCAATTGGTGGACAGCAGCTTCCTTCTTCTTCATATAGTTTCGGTGGACACAAAAACTTCTTGTTGGATTTGATTAAACTTGGTCTCTTGAAGCTCTAAGCCTATATTCATCACCATATATGCTTGGATCCATGATATCTTCATTAAATCACCTTTTTTTGTTGTAGAACAAAGGTCTGGAATAGGCATTGCATGAACAAATGGAAATGAAAAGTAGAGAATCAATAAAAGAGAAAGACTTAATCAAACATGCAAGATAAACAAAATATACATATATTTGAAGTATGTGAACTCATAACTCATGCACAAAGAGCAAAAATATGTGTCCAATGAACTGTGATCACGAAAATGAAGACATGTGAAGCCATTCCAATATCGACCTAGTTCAGTTTATTTTGTTTCTCAATTCTAGAGGAAAAGATCAGAATGCACAGTAATCAATAGTTGGTAGAATTCAAGCAGAAATTCATGCTTTTAATCAATTAAAATCACAACTTTGATTTATTCATTTTAACCATTTTTCTATTTAAAACCAATAATAATGTCATGATGAATTTAAAATACATTGGTTTTAAATAGTAAAAATGTGCAATATTTCAGCTCAATCATCTAGGTGATGTCAATGGTAGTTTCTAATGAGTTAGTTATTGCAAGATTAGATGTTATTCATAATATAGGTAATGAGTTTGAAGTATGGGATATCGGATAGAAGTTATAGGCGCTCTCGTTGGTTGGCCGGGAAGGACTTGGGCCTTTTGGAGATGTTTCTTATCTTTACAAGAGACATGTGTATTTTAGGATGATATTATGTGTTTTCAAATTGGGGCCTGGAGGTTGTTTAGTACTGGTTTCTGTCATCAATCAATGGATATATTTTTGTGGAATGTTGATTTTCGTTTGGGGCAGCGATGGCCAACCGAGGAAGGAGTGGAGATTTGTGGTTTTTGGAAGTATATGATTTTCTATGGAAATGTGGTAAAGGTTTTCTTGTGGTTAGGTGTGGATTGAGCTTGTATTTCATGATATTAATTTTTGAAGATATAGCCTTTATATATTTTGGTGAGTTATCAGAGTGCGCGCGAAAGCATGATTTTTTTGAAGATTCTTAAAAGTTCAAACTTTGTGTTGATTTTGAAGAATTAGTAGTGATTCAAAATTTTAATGGGAGATTAATCTTTTAGTCGTGCAATTTGGTTTTTGGATGGTTAACTTTGGAGGTGGCTATTAGGTTATCAAAGTTGGTATGGGATGAAAGCTTGGAAGGTCAAGCAAAGACGTCGTTGATATTAGTAATTTATGGTGAGAAGATAATAACCGTTGGATTTGTTGGGAGTTGTCGATGATATGTATCTCTCAGTTATGTTCAGAGTTGTATCCTGTATCTTTTTGGCGCTGGTAGTTGATCTTGCAAATTTCGAGGACGAAATTTGTTTTTAAGGGGGGGAGGATGTGATGACCCGCTTTTACGTGTATTTTCACTGAAGGGTTGTTTTTAATTTAATTAATATATTGGTTTATTTATTTTAAATTATTGTATTTTAAAATGGTTTTTAATTTATTTGATGTTGTGTTTTATTTCTTTAAGTCGTTTTTCGGTTTTTAATCTCGTTTCGGCGGATTTGTTTTGTTTTCCCGGAGTGAGGATTGGACCTCATTTCTTTCCTACATCTCTGTTTCCCTTTTTTCTTTTTTCCCTTTTTCTCTTTTTTTTTTTTTTCTTTCTTTTCTTTTTCTTCTTCCTCTTTCCCGTGCGTTCCGTCCGTCTCTCTCTCTCTCATCTCCCACGCCGTAAACAGCTCACCCCTCGACCCACCGCCGTTCGGTCGCCGTGCGGCACACCACCCCCACCGGTCGAACCCCCTCCCTCCGGTGAACCACCCCACAAAATCCCACCACCATCGGAGCCGCCGTTTAGCCGGAAATCCACCTTCAAGCCGAGCGGATTTTGCCCCGATCCGCCGCCGTCGCTCCACCTCCGGCCACCACCTCTTCACCACTTCATCACCGGTCCCTTGCCGTCCTAACCCACCCTTTTCCGGCCTCCAGTAGTCACCAGAACAGCTCCCACGAGCTAACTTTCCATTTTGGGAAATCCGGCCATCAACCACCGTTTTCGCCGCCACCCACGGCCAAACTTCACTTCCACTAGCTTCATAATCATCCTTAGACCATTCCCTATCAATCCCGAGCCTTGGTTTGTCACCGTTCAAAAGTGGGTATTTCACAACCCACGACCACAGTGAAATTTCACTGTTACGTTGCTTTTCTTCCACCGTTTGCAACACCGTGAGCTTTCTAAAAATACCGTATAGCGCTGTAAGTATTTTCCAAACCCTACTTTCAGATTTAAATATATATTGCTCATTCAATCTTTATTTGTTGTTGGTTGGTTGATTCCGGACTGAGTCCGAGGAGTTCGGGGGTCGGATGGATTGAGGACGGAGTTGCTTGGGTTGGTTATTTGTGATTGCTGGATTTATTTGAGCCATGTGGTGTGAGTTGCATATTGTGTGTATACGTGCATTTTATTTATTTGAGAAAATCATGTTTTATTGGCGTATGTGGTTTTTGGGTGCGTGTGTCTCACGAGCCCAAGCCGGGATGAGTTATTATCTCGGTGGAGCTCCTCTGGTCACTCGGGAGTGGATAATACTGAGTGACATCCCCTCTGCAACGACCGGATCATACGATACGGTAACGCTGTCGTGTCGACTCCGTGGTCCTTCGAGTGGCAGGGACTAGAGTGTGATGACCCGCTTTTACGTGTATTTTCACTGAAGGGTTGTTTTTAATTTAATTAATATATTAGGTTATTTATTTTAAATTAATGTATTTTAAATTGGTTTTAATTTATTTGATGTTGTGTTTAATTTATTTTAGTCGTTTTACGGTTTTTAATATCGTTTTCGGTGGATCGGTTTTTGGTCTCCGGAGTGAGGATTGGACCTCATTTCTTTTCTTTCCTCTTTTTCTTTTTCCCTTTTTCCTTTTCTTTTTCCTTCTTTTTGTTTCTTTTTGTTTCTTTTCTTCTTCTTTCTTCTCCTTTCTCTCCCGCGTACGCCAAACAGCCTGCTTTTCTCCTTCCCGTCGCCGCCCCTTTGACCGCCCAGTTCTCCCCCGTCCGGCCACCGTTTGGTGCACCGTCACCACCATTCTCTTCCCCTTCCACCATAGATCATCCCCACCAATTTTCAGAGCCATCGGACCAGCCGTTAGCTTTCGAGAGCCGCCGGAAGTCGCTGCACCTGCTCTGTTTTTGCCCCTGTCGCCGGTTGCTTTCGCAGCCCAGAACTGCCGCTCGCCGGCGGCGTGGCCTACACCACCCACCCAGTTTTCTTCCCCTCCCTCCGGCGCACCACCCCACCAAATCCCAGCCCCATCCGGCCAGCCGTTTGGCCGGAAAACACCATCAAAGCCCCACAGATTTTGCCTCGATCCGCCGCCGTCGCTCCACCTCCGGCCACCACCTCTTCACCACTTCATCACCGACTCCTTGCCGTCCTAACCCACCCATTTCCGGCCTCTAATAGTCACCGGAACAGTCCCCGTGAGCTAGCTTTCCTTTTTGGAAAATCCGGCCATCAACCTCCATTTCTGCCGCCACCCACGGCCAACCACCACTTCCAATAGCTTCATAATCATCCCTAGACCATTCCCTATCAATCCCAAGCCCTGGTTTGTCCCCGTCCAAAAGTGGATTTTTCACAACCCACGACCACAGTGAATTTTCACTGTAACGTTGCTTTTTCTCCGCCGTTTGCAACGCCGGGTGTTTTCTAAAATTACCGTATAGCGCTGTAAGTATTTTTCAAAACCCTACTTTCAGATTTAAATATATATTGCTCATTCAGTATTTATTTGTTGTTGGTTGGTTGATTCCGGACTGAGTCCGAGGAGTTCGGGGGTCGGATGGATTGAGGACGGAGTTGCTTGGATTGGTTGTTTGTGATTGCTTAATTTATTTGAGCCATGTGGCGTGAGTTGCATATTTTTGTGTATACATGCATTTCTATTTTATTTGTGTTATGTTTTATTGGCGTATGTGGTTGTCGGGTGCGTGTGTCTCACGAGCCCAAGCCGGGATGGGTTATTATCTCGGTGGAGCTCCTCTGGTCACTCGGGAGTCGATAATACTGAGTGACATCCCCTGGGTTGTCGCGGACCGATGACCGGATCGCATGATACGGTAACGCTGTCGTGTCGACTCCGTGGTCCTTCGAGTGGCGGGGACTAGAGGATGGCCCAGATGGTTCGCGCATGACGTGAGTCTGGGCATCACTCGTGTAGGTGCCACATGTGTAGACGTTACCTGCGGTGTGGTATAGAGCCATGTGTGCGGATGATCCCTAGGGGAGATCATGGCGTATGCATAATCGGTTTGTTTGTATGGTTATCGGATGCATGTCTCACGAGCCCAAGCCGGGATGGGTTATTATCTCGGTGGAGCTCCTCTGGTCACTCGGGAGTGGATAATACTGAGTGACATCCCCTGGGTTGTCGCGGAGCGATGACCGGATCGCACGATACGGTAACGCTGTCGTGTCGACTCCGTGGTCCTTCGAGTGGCGGGGACTAGAGGATGGCCCAGATGGTTCGCGCATGACGTGAGTCTGGGCATCACTCGTGTAGGTGCCACATGCGTAGACGTTACCTGCGGTGTGGTACAGAGCCATGTGTATGGATGGTCCCTAGGGGAGATCATGGTGCATGCTTAATTGGAATGTTTGGTGTGAGTTGGACATGGGCCCATGTTTTCTTTTGCGTGCGTGGAGTTATGGTTTTATGGATCATGTGTATTGCTTCTTGTCGTGCATGCTGTGTGAGTTGTATATGCTTTTATCTGGTGGTGTTTGGATTTTACTTACCTGCGGTCCCATTTTTGGTACTGTAGATTTTGGTGCAGGTTTCGAGTATGAGGAGGAGGCTGAGCCTGAGGATGAGGCTCCGCCGGGTTTCTGATGTGGGAGTTGTGCTTTGTAGTGGCTTTGAAATCTACGTTGTATCTTGTAATATTTATTTATGTATTTCTTTTTTAACAGCTTGTAATATGTTAAGAAAAATTCTGGTACCTAGTTTAATGACTTCCGTTATCCGCTGCGTGTTTCTCTCTGCACATTTGTTGCTTTTACACACACTTGGCACTCGTCGATAGGGTGGTGACCCGTGTTGTCATCATCCGGACGTCTGGATTTCCCCGTGTCCGTGCGTGGGGATTTGGGGGCGTCACAGATGGTATCAGAGCGGTTTGGCTCCGGGTAAAACCACATGTCCCGTAAGTAGTACCAGAATATTTTTAAAGTTATGTTTTAAAATTTATTTTAAGTAAGGTTGCTACTTAACGTGTTTTATTTGTTTTATTTGTTTGAGCTTGTTTGCTTGTTTTTATTTAGTTGTGTTATTGTATGCTGGTTTCTTTTGTTTCTTGCTATGTGGTTTTGTGTTTTTGGGTTTTGGTTTTATGTTGTTGGTTTTTATTTGTTTTTCTTAAAGGGGGTCAAAGGTTGTGTTGTGACAGGAAGGCGGTATAATCGAGGATACTATTATTAGGCATGAACATTTAGTGTAGTAGGCTTGAAATTTTTTAGCAATGTGGTTTGCTTGTATGATATTGAGGTCAAGGTTTTGTAGAATTTATGTAACGAGGCTATAGTATAGGAGAGTGTAGGTTCAACGAACTTTAAGGATATGTTTAAGGGAATTTTATTTAAGGTTTGCGACCAGATATATGCAAAATGGTGGTTAGCCACCGGATATCCACTTTTCAGGATTTAGTGGATGTGGTCACTCTTGTAGAGCGAGAGAATAATCTGAGTATGGGCTCCCCTCCAGGACATAAGAGGCGGAGTTTTTTCTGGAGAAGGAAGTAGTTCGGGTTCGCCTCAGAAGTTTGTTCAGCGGACCGGGACTCAATCACAAGCAGCCTCGGGAGTATGTATGGGAGGACAGGTGCCAATTTGCAGAATATGTAATAGAGCTCACGGAGGCGAGTGTCGTCTGGGTAGTAACCAATGTTTTGAATGCGGCCAGACGGGGCATCTTGCTCGTGAGTGTCCTAGTCGAGTTCAAGAAAGCCGTGGAGCTCGTCGCAGTGATAGAACTAACCAGAGGCTTTTAGGTCGGGCTCGAATGCACGCAGTGACTCTTGGTACCGTGGGAGGCGAGGCTACGGAGACTCAGAATGCTGGAATCATGGCAGGTAGAGGTCTAATCTAATCTTTAGTGATGAACGCCTTGTGTGGTTTGTTTTTATTATCGAGGCTTAGAGAGAGTGGCATGATCTGGGTGATCTTTTAGGGAAGTAGAATAATTGAGTTATTTGGTTCTGTGGAGTTTATGAAATGGTCTTTAATGTAGTAGGTTGTAAGTTCAACAAATTTCGATGTTAGATTTTATGAAGTTTCGACAAGTTTTAAAGTTTGGGGCCTTATAGATTTTAGGAAAATAAGTTTATGGTAATTAAGGTGCTAGGTTCGACAAGCTTTGGGGGGGAAATAATTAAATTTCGAGTTGTAGATTTCGTGATTCGGATGAGTAAATTGGTGGCAATTGGGGCTTTAGATTTTACAAGCTGTTAAGGTGTATGTTTTGGATTAAAGCCACCAATCTTGAGAATTTTAGAAAATGATTTATTATCTATTGATGTTTTAGAATTTGAAAGATTTGGGAGTCGATTGTTCTATTATGGGATGTAAGTTCTTTGATCTTAGAAGTTCCGAAAGATGATTCTTATTTGATTTAAAGTTTTAGAATTGCAGAGTTGAATGACTGATTTATTATAAGAATTGAGTTCTTAGTTTTACAGACTTAGCGCTGTAGCTTGATCTACTCTAGCAGGTGATTAGTTTGTAACCATTAAAATGGAGTTGATTAGAGTTGAGTTATTGATATGAAAATTTTTCTAGAGTAGATTCCTTTGAGGATTGGAAGTAATGATCTAGTTCGTGTATTTCTTTGAGGATTGAAGATATCGAGCTAGTTTAGAAAAGGATTATTGTTAACTCGAGGTTGTAGTAATAGATTTTAGGAAATGATTTTTATCGGTTCGGAAGAAATAGATCCCTCGAGGTTTTGGAAACAATAGTTTAATTGTTGGTATTGAATTCGACTGAAGTTGAGACTGAAGATGAGACCTCATGTTCTGGAGACTTTTAGGAACGGATCATTAGTAGGTTTAAGGTCATTTTCAGTATAAAGCTTTAAGCGATAGCTATTTGCTGATGTTAAGGGTATAAGCTAAGCAATTATAGGAATGATTCATGTTGATTTGCGGATATAAGTCGGGATGATGGAAATAGTAGTAATGGACTATTTGTGTGTTGGAATGACTATTGGTTTCGGCTAAGGACGTATGAGATCGACACGTGATAGTGGTGAATCGATTGGAGTGTTCAGTCGAAACGTGTTACTCAATGGAATGTTGGTTGGCAATACTTGGTATAGCTCGAGGTTATAGTGACAGGTTTTAGGATTGATTCATACCGAGTTGAGGATAATAGATGATGCAGGTTTTGGAAAATGAATTTTTGTTTATTTTGAGGATAAGGTATGGATTTCGGAGAGTACAAATCCTAGTCTCTTTTTGGCTTTGAATTGTTTGGTAAGTTCATCAGGATGTGCAGTCGAAGGGGGTTACCCTTTGGGATGATGGTTTGAAACGACTGTTGTGTTTATCTTGAGAATTAATTACAACTTGAAGTCATAAGAATTTAAATTGGTGAGGCTATACTTTTCTTTGGAGATCAAGTATCCAGTTGGGAGAATTGGGGATATGGTTATTTAACTTGAAAGAGATCGTTAGATCACCATATGTGTTGAATGGAGTAATGAATCTTGGAAGTTGAAACTTGTGCATCAACGGTGGGTAGCATAATCATAAGTATGAAGTAATAAAGCAGTAGGATCTTTGAATGTTGTTTAATAGTTTTGATGGACTGAAGATTTAAACAGTATGGCCGATCTTGAGATTTAATTGTGAAGTGCTATTGAAGGAATTAGTTGTGTTAAAACTAAGTTTTTGAGAGTACAAGTAGGTGGGTGAGTCACCAAGAGCGTTTCGATTATGTCTAGGTGATGTCAATGGTAGTTTATAGTGAGTTAGTTATTGCAAGATTAGATGTAAATCAAAATGTTGGAAATGAGCTTGAAGTGTGGGATATCGGATAGAGGTTATAGGCGCTCTTGTTGGTTGGCTGGGAATGACTTGGACCTTTTGGAGATGTTTCTTATCTTTGCAAGAGACGTGTATTTCGGGATGATATTATGTGTTTTCAAATTGGGGCCTAGAGGTTGATTAGTACTGGTTTCTATCATCAATCAATGTATGTATTTTTGCGAAATGTTGGTTTTCGTTTAGAGCAGCGATGGCCAACTGAGGAATGAATGGAGATTTGTGGTTTTTGGAGGTATATGATTTTCTATGGAAAGGTGGTAAAGCTTTCTTGTAATTAGGTGTGGATTGAGCTTATACTTCATGATATTAATTTTGAGGACATAGCCTTTATGTATTTTGGTGAGTTATCAGTGCGCACGCGAAAGCATGATTTTTGGAGATTCTTAGAAGTTCAAATTTTGTGTTGATTTTGAGGAATTAGTAGTGATTCGAAGTTTTAATGAGAGATTAATCTTTTGGTCGTGCAAATCTTATTTATTGATGGTTAATTTTGGGAAGTGGCTATTAGGTTACCAAGGATGGAATAAGATGAAAGTTTGGAAGGCAAAACAGAGACGTCGTTGATATTAGCAATTTATGGTGTGAAGATAATAACCTTTGGATTTGTTGGGAGTTATCGATGATATGTATCTCTCAAATATGTTCGGAGTTGTATCTTGTATCTTTTTGGCGCTGATGGTTGATCTTGCAAATTTCAAGGACGAAATTTGTTTTTAAGGGGGGAGGATGTGATGACCCGCTTTTACGTGTATTTTCACTGAATGGTCGTTTTTAATTTAATTAATATATTAGGTTATTTATTTTAAATTAATGTATTTTAAATTGGTTTTAATTTATTTGATGTTGTGTTTAATTTATTTTAGTCGTTTTACGGTTTTTAATATCGTTTTTGGCGGATCGGTTTTTGGTCTCCGGAGTGAGGATTGGACCTCATTTCTTTTCTTTCCTCTTTTTCTTTTTCCCTTTTTCCTTTTCTTTTTCCTTCTTTTTCTTTCTTTTTCTTTCTTTTATTCTTCTTTCTTCTCCTTTCTCTCCCGCGTACGCCAAACAGCCTGTTTTTCTCCTTCCCGTCGCCGCCCCTTTGACCGCCCAGTTCTCCGCTGTCCGGCCACCGTTTGGTGCACCGTCACCACCATTCTCTTCCCCTTCCACCATAGATCATCCCCACCAATTTTCAGAGCCATCGGACCAGCCGTTAGCTTTCGAGAGCTGCCGGAAGTCGCTGCACCTGCTCTGTTTTTGCCCCTGCCGCCGGTTGCTTTCGCAGCCCAGAACTGCTGCTCGCCGGCGACGTGACCTACACCACCCACCCAGTTTTCTTCCCCTCCCTCCAGCGCACCACCCCACCAAATCCCAGCCCCATTCGGCCAGCCGTTTGATCGGAAAACACCATCAAAGCCCCACAGATTTTGCCTCGATCCGCCGCCGTCGCTCCACCTCTGGCCACCACCTCTTCACCACTTCATCACCGACTCCTTGCCGTCCTAACCCACCCATTTCCGGCCTCTAATAGTCACCGGAACAGTCCCCGTGAGCTAGCTTTCCTTTTTGGGAAATCCGGCCATCAACCTCCATTTCCGACGCCACCCACGGCCAACCACCACTTCCAATAGCTTCATAATCATCCCTAGACCATTCTCTATCAATCCCAAGCCCTGGTTTGTCCCCGTTCAAAAGTGGATTTTTCACAACCCACGACCACAGTGAATTTTCACTGTAACGTTGCTTTTTCTCCGCCGTTTGCAACGCCGGGTGTTTTCTAAAATTACCGTATAGCGCTGTAAGTATTTTTCCAAACGCTACTTTCAGATTTAAATATATATTGCTCATTCAGTATTTATTTGTTGTTGGTTGGTTGATTCCGGACTGAGTCCGAGGAGTTCGGGGGTCGGATGGATTGAGGACAGAGTTGCTTGGATTGGTTGTTTGTGATTGCTTAATTTATTTGAGTCATGTGGCGTGAGTTGCATATTTTTGTGTATACATGCATTTCTATTTTATTTGTGTTATGTTTTATTGGCGTATGTGGTTGTCGGGTGCGTGTGTCTCACGAGCCCAAGCCGGGATGGGTTATTATCTCGGTGGAGCTCCTCTGGTCACTCGGGAGTGGATAATACTGAGTGACATCCCCTGGGTTGTCACGGAGCGATGACCGGATCGCACGATACGGTAACGCTGTCGTGTCGACTCCGTGGTCCTTCGAGTGGCGGGGACTTGAGGATGGCCCAGATGATTCGCGCATGACGTGAGTCTGGGCATCACTCGTGTAGGTGCCACATGCGTAGACGTTACCTGCGGTGTGGTACAGAGCCATGTGTGTGGATGGTCCCTAGGGGAGATCATGGTGCATGCTTAATTGGAATGTTTGGTGTGAGTTGGACATGGGCCCATGTTTTCTTTTGCGTGCGTGGAGTTATGGTTTTATGGATCATGTGTATTGCTTCTTGTCGTGCATGCTGTGTGAGTTGTATATGCTTTTATCTGGTGGTGTTTGGATTTTACTTACCTGCGGTCCCATTTTTGGTACTGTAGATTTTGGTGCAGGTTTCGAGTATGAGGAGGAGGCTGAGCCTGAGGATGAGGCTCCGCCGGGTTTCTGATGTGGGAGTTGTGCTTTGTAGTGGCTTTGAAATCTACGTTGTATCTTGTAATATTTATTTATGTATTTCTTTTTTAACAGCTTGTAATATGTTAAGAAAAATTCTGGTACCTAGTTTAATGACTTCCGTTATCCGCTGCGTGTTTCTCTCTGCACATTTGTTGCTTTTACACACACTTGGCACTTGTCGATAGGGTGGTGACCCGTGTTGTCATCATCCGGACGTCTCGATTTCCCCGTGTCCGTGCGTGGGGATTTGGTGGCGTCACAGGGGATGGCCCGGCCCGGTACGCGCAGGGCGCGAGTCTGGGCATCACTCGTGTAGGTGTCACATGCGTAGACGTTACCTGCGGTGTGGTACAGAGCCAGGTGTGCGGATGATCCCTAGGGGAGATCATGGTGCATGCATAATCGGTTTGTTTATATGGTTTTCGGGTGCGTATCTCACGAGCCCAAGTCAGGATGGGTTATTATCTCGGTGGAGCTCCTCTGGTCACTCGGGAGTGGATAATACTGAGTGACATCCCCTGGGTTGTCGCAGAGCGACGACCGGATCGCACGATATGGTAACGCTGTCGTGTCGACTCCGTGGTCCTTCGAGTGGCGGGGACTAGAGGATGGCCTGGCCCGGTACGCGCAGGGCGCGAGTCTGGGCATCACTCGTGTAGGTGTCACATGCGTAGACGTTACCTGCGGTGTGGCACAGAGCCAGGTGTGCAGATGATCCCTAGGGGAGATCATGGTGCATGCATAATCGGAATGTTTGGTTTGAGTTGGATATGGGCCACTGGTTTCTTTTGGCGTGATAATTGGAAAGGTTATGTTTTTGGGCCAAATGGGTTTTGGCGTGCGTGGAAAAATTTATGGTTTTATGGGACATGTGTATTGCTTTATGTCATGCATGCTGTGTGAGTTTTATATGTTTTTATCTGGTGGTGTTTGGGTTTTACTTACCTGCGGTACCATTTTTGGTACCGTAGATTTTGGTGCAGGTTTCGAGGAGGAGGAGGAGGCTGAGCCCGAGGATGAGGCTCCGCCGGGATTCTGAGTTGGAGTTATGCTTTATAGTTGGCTTTGAAACTACGTTTGTATCTTGTAATGTTTTAATATGTATGTTTTAAAGCAGCTTGTATTACATTAAGAAAAATTCTGGTACTTAGTTATATGACCTTCGTTATCCGCTGCGTTTCCCTTTGCACATTTGTTGCTCATACACACACTTGGCACTCGTCGATAGGGTGGTGACCCGGGTTGTCATCATCCGGACGTCTCGATTTCCCCGTGTCCGTGCGTGGGGATTTGGGGGCGTCACACACACACATATACATATGGATGCGTGATAGAGTTTGAAGAAGAGGAAATTGGAGTAAAGGTAATGATCTTAAAAATATTTGAGTTATTGTTATATTTTTTTGGTTCACTTTTTATCAAAAACATGACTTGATTTTTTTTTTTTTTTTTTTTTTGAGTTTCAGACAAATAGTCAAGGCTTTTTTGGTTTCTTTGTCTTCTTCAATTGGTTCTTTTGCCATCTCATGTTATCATCTCTTGTGCACTTTTACTATTTCAGGTATATCCTCCGTCCCAGACAAATTTACCTTAGTAGTTTAATCTAGTTCATTTCAAATTTTTTTACCATAGTTAACTATTTTAATCCTTTAAATTTTTTACAATAATTCAAATGATTGAAACTTTAATGAGATTTATATTATCAATTAATATGAAACATTAAATTTAATTGTTTCACTTACAAAAGAAGCACTTTTTTATATTGTATATTATATTAGAATTAGTAGATATTATCTTATTACCAAGTATTTTATTTTAATAGATGTTATTTTTTCAAGGCGTCGAGACAATTTAATCGCAAAAGCTTTGGATAGCAGAACAAAAGGCGGTATCTATATATATTTTAATCAACTCAACTATGCATTGCAAGGTGAGTAGTTATCTACGATTTTTTTACTTTTTTCTGTTTTACTACACATATTTTGGTACTCTCATCTAATTCAATTCTTAGGTTTCATACTAACGATATTTTAAAATAAATGAAACGAATGTCGTTTACAACAGAAAGACGATTGCTGCGGAATGAATGACTCATCCAAGGTTAGTAAATTAATCACTCTCTTAAACTTTTGTATTCCATAAACGATACACACACAAATACATAAACACATACATACATATAGACATACAAACACGCGCGCACACACACATACGCATACATACATACATACATACATACAACATACATCCATACATCTGTGCATACATACATCCATACATATATGCATACACACACATACACTGATGAACACATACATACATACACGTACAAACATACACATACTCTTGCATACACATACACACACAAACACAAACATACATACATAAATACATGTGCATATACACATATGGATGCGTGATAGAGTTTGAAGAAGAGGAAATTGGAGTAAAGGTAATGATCTTAAAAATATTTGAGTTATTGTTATATTTTTTTGGTTCACTTTTTATCAAAAACATGACTTGATTTTTTTTTTTTTTTTTTTTTTTTTTTGAGTTTTAGACAAATAGTCGAGGCTTTTTTGGTTTCTTTGTCTTCTTCAATTGGTTCTTTTGCCATCTCATGTTATCATCTCTTGTGCACTATTACTATTTCAGGTATATCCTCCGTCCCAGACAAATTTACCTTAGTAGTTTAAATTCAGTTCATTTCAAATTTTTTTACCATAGTTAACTATTTTAATCCTTTAAATTTTTTACAATAATTCAAATGATTGAAACTTTAATGAGATTTATATTATCAATTAATCTGAAACATTAAATTTAATTATTTCACTTACAAAAGAAGCACTTTTTTATATTTCACTTAGAAGAGTAGTCAGTGAAACTATATATAGATTTATTACGTGATGGCCTAAGACCAGATCAATTTACAATAGCAAGTGTTTTAAGAGCTTGCTCATCTCTTAAAGGAGGCTTGTATCTCTGTAAACAGGTTCACGTTCATGCAGCAAAAACTGGAATCATCACTGACAGTTTTGTTTATACTGCCCTTATTGATGTATATTGTAGAAGTGGAAATATGGAGGAGGCAGAGTTTCTTTTTGAAAACAAAGGTGAAATTGATTTTGCATCTTGGAATGCAATGATGTTTGGGTACGTAATGAATAATGAGAGTCAGAAAGCATTGGAACTCTTCAGTCTGATTCATGAAACTGGAGAGAAGGCAGATCCAATTACTTTGGCAACGGCGGCTAAAGCCTGTTGTTGCTTGGTTGGGTTAGAGCAGGGGAAACAAATTCATGCTTATGCAATAAAAACCAGGTTTGACATAGATTTATGCGTTAGCAGTGGTATCCTAGATATGTATATTAAATGTGGAGACATGGAAAGTGCACACGTGGTTTTCACCCAAATCCCTGTGCCTGATGACGTTGCATGGACAACTATGATCTCAGGATGTGTGGAAAATGGAGATGAGGACTGTGCTCTTTCCATGTATCATCAGATGAGACTTTCAGGGGTGCAGCCTGATGAATACACGTTTGCCACCCTTGTCAAAGCCACCTCTTGTCTCACAGCATTGGAACAAGGGAGACAAGTTCACGCAAATGTTATAAAGTCGGACTATACTGTAGATCCTTTTGTCGGGACCTCACTTATTGACATGTATGCCAAGTGTGGGAACATTGGGGATGCATATCTTTTATTCCAGAGGATGAACATTAGGAACATTGCTCTGTGGAATGCTATGTTGGTTGGTTTAGCTCAACATGGAAATGCCAAAGAAGCCCTCAACCTTTTCGAAACTATGGAATCTAATGGTATTGAGCCAGATAAAGTAACCTTTATTGGAGTACTTTCTGCTTGTAGCCATTCTGGTTTAATTTCTGAAGCCTACAAGTATTTTGATTCAATGAGAAAAAATTACTGCATTAAGCCCGAGATCGAGCACTACTCTTGTCTAGTTGATGCGCTAGGCCGGGCAGGGCATGTTCAAGAGGCAGAAAAGTTGATTGTATCAATGCCCTTTGAAGCTTCTGCCTCAATGTATAGAGCTCTGCTTGGTGCTTGTAGGATTCAAGGGAACACAGATACTGGAAAACGTGTGGCAGAACAGCTATTGGCATTGGAGCCATCTGATTCGGCAGCTTATGTTCTCTTATCCAATATCTATGCTGCTGCAAACCAATGGGATGGTGTAACTGATGCTCGGAAAACAATGGAGAGGAAAAAAGTAAAGAAGGATCCGGGTTTCAGCTGGATAGATGTGAAGAATAGGGTGCACTTGTTTGTGGTGGATGATAGGAACCATCCACAAACTGATTTGATATATGATAAGGTGGAGGATGTGATAAAAAGGATCAGAGAAGAAGGATATGTCCCTGATACCGACTTTATGCTGCTTGATGTGGAAGAAGAGGAAAAAGAACGTGCCCTTTATTACCATAGTGAGAAGCTAGCTATAGCTTATGGACTCATAAGCACTCCTCCATCCTCTACTATTAGAGTAATTAAAAACCTTAGAGTTTGTGGAGATTGCCATAGTGCAACCAAGTATATCTCAAAGGTTTATCAGCGAGAAATTGTGTTGAGAGATGCAAATCGGTGTTTCGGAGATGGAATCTGCACTTGTGGTGATTACTGGTGATGTTGAATAGATCTTATTGTTTTTCTCTCAACTAATTCCAACCTAAAGATCCTTGGAGATTTTTTTCTAAATGCAGAGAGGAAATTGTAGTCAGACATTTGTGAGAATTACAATACATTTTTATTTTATTAATTAATAAATTTGTTTTGTAGTTGAAAAGAAGCATTTGATGAACTTTCAAACTTGCGTGTTTTCTGCATTTATATCAAACAGAGAAATCATCTTCCGGACTCGGCTCATTTATGGCATGTATACATATTTTATCGTGTACATGTTACTTGAAATATATTTGGTAAATTAATGTTTAAGTAATCATTGTTTAGAAATCAAAGGTATTCCCTGTACAAGGAAAATGTTTGGACCTTGAAAGTTTCTGAAAATATTTTAGAAAAGCCGATTTATCTAACCTACTCAGCACACTTGATGTGTACAACCCGGTTTAATCCAAGTCACGATTTCGGTTTTTTGCTCACGGTTCAACGAGTCCCTCTCTCGTGTTTCATGTCTTTGTTTCCTCCCTTCAAAACAGATCTGTTGTGGCTTAGGGGAGCTCTCATCATCAACATCTTCCGTCAGATACAGCGGCAAAACGAGTCCCCTTCGCGTCTTGTAACAATCAAGGTTGGAACTCTAGAGGCAGCGACGAAAGGGCTTGAGGAAGAAGATGAAATTTGAGGAAAGGGGCATGTGGGTGAGGTGAAGAGATGTCGTGCGTGTGAACTGAAGTGTAAAGTTGTAAACCGAAGTGGAGTCTGGTGCTCGATGGGGCTGGGTACTTCACATGGGTTGAATAATGTAAGGGCTAGGCCCAGAGTTGGTAGTTCTAAGCAGTGAGTTCATGGGTCCTGTGGGCCCTTTTTATCCATTTAGTATTTACTGCTTAATTCCTGTCATCAGTAATAGTCCATTAGTGTAATTGAGTCCAGTAATAGGCCCAGGGCCTCTTTCAATTCCTGAGTATTTGTATCGTAAGAGAAACATCTGGAAAGCATCTAAAAAGTAATGAAAACCTAATTTTCCTTTTTCTCTTTTCTCTCTCTATCTCTATTTTTTCTACCTAGAGATGCTCCCCTCGAAGAAAGCTTATTTTCTGTGACTTCGATATAGGTGTGTTACAAGTGGCATCTAGAGACTTGTCCTGTGAAAAAGATAATAGAAGGAATTAGATTGAATCAACTACAAGATGGGCTCAATGTCCTAAAAAAAGCTACAAATTTGCAATATCAAGAAATGAAAAAGTCTACTGATGCTAGGTTCTCTAGCATGGCGACACTAAAGAGGCAAAATAAGACCATAGTACAACAACTGGTCATTCTCACTACGGAAATGCAGAAAAGAAACCCTAGTAGCAGCCCTAACACTGAATCATCAAATGGAGCTCCACCAAGAGATGAATCAGGCAACCTACAGCAACAACAACAGGCCTATGCACACCAGACTTTTCAGCAACAACAACAAACCCATCCACATCAACAGCAATAGAACCTACACAACATACACATGGGTGAGATTCAGCCCAGAATAGTGAGGCTTGACTTCTCACTTTTCAGTGGAGATGACCCTGCAGGTTGGATTTATAAGGCTAACCTTTTCTTTATTTTTTACAACATCATTCCACAACACAGAGTACAGTTGGCCTCCTTTCACTTGGAGGGTAAGGCATTAATTTGGCTCTAGGATATGGAAGACAGTGGCCTCCTTTCACATGTGCTGTCTGATGCCTACATTTATAACACTAGGAAGTGTAATCATTATAACAATTAGAGATGAACATTTATTAATTAGTAATAATGTTCATTTACGATATAAGGTGAAGGAATTGGATCGTGATGAAGCTCTTTTGCTGTTTTGTTTGTATGCCTTCAAAAAAGAAAATCCTAATCATGATTTTGTCGAAATCATGGAAAATGTACTCCGTTACGTTGGGGGCCTTCCGTTGGCTTTAATGGTGATAGGCTCAAATCTATGTGGTAGGAACATTCATTATTAAAGAAGTGCTTTAAAAAAGTGCAAAATAATTCCTCCCAAAGATATTCTTGAAATGCTTAGAATAAGTTATGATGGCTTGGATGAATGCGAGAAGAATATTTTCTTAGATATTGTATGTTTCTTTACAGGCGAGAAAGAAGAATATGTTACTAAAGTACTTGATGGTTGTGGTTTCGTTGCTTCTTGTGGCATCAAAGTACTAGTGGAGAAGTGTCTCATAACCACTGATGAGAAGCACAGATTAGTCATGATGCATGACTTACTCAAAGATATGTGTAGAGTAATTGTTTGTCAAGAATCCAAAGAACCTGAGAAATGCAGTAGTTTGTGGTTTCATGAAGACGTTCGTCATGTATTGGAAGAAACTAAGGTAAGAATTGTATAAAAAAAAAAAAACACATTTCATCTTTTGATTGTAAAAATGGATTGAGTTTACATATACGTGCACCCATTTTTCTGTATGTGTACATCTACCACATTTTCATCTCATAATATGTATTTTGTTTATGAGTAGAATGCCTTAAATGAGGAGAAACAAAATTATGATTCTAGCAAGTGGCAAAATATGAAGAATTTTATGCTCTCATTTTGTTTGCATTGTCTTACTAGGGAACAAATAAGATTCAAGGCATATTGATAGAGTTTCAAAAAGAAGATTCAATAGATTTGAATCATGAGACTTTCTCAGCGATGACAAATAACAGGATATTTATAAATTGTAATGCACGCTTTTCAAAAAGGCCTAATTATCTCTCAAATGAGTTAATAGTAATTGATTGGCACAATTATCCTAGTCATTCTTTCCCGCAAAACTTTCATGGAAAGAAACTCGTCGTTTTAAAAATATATAAAAGCTTCATCAAAGAATTGGGAGACGGATTGAAGGTATTGTTATTTCTTTCTTTGAACTATATATATACTGTAAATTTTCTACAAGCTAACATATTTTTCCTTGTTTTATTTTAATTTTTATAGAATTTCTAGAATTTGAAAACTATGAAATTGATTAAATGTAAATTCCTAACAAAGATTCCCGATGTGTCGGGGCTCCACACTTTAGAGGAATTGAACATTCATAATTGCAATAACTTAGTTGAGGTACATCAATCTATTGGCTTCCTTGATAAACTCATTGATTTGTCAATTGAGTATTGTGAGAGGCTTACTAGTTTTCCAAGATCCCTCAGTTGAGATCTATACAAAGACTTATTCTATCTTATTGCGGAAGGCTGTAGAAATTTCCTAAAATTGAGAGTGAAATGAAGTGTTTAACATATGTTAATTTAGAACACATGACTACTATAAAATAATTGCCTTTATCTATTGGGAATCTTACTAGCCTTGACACATTATATATAATCAGTTGCTACAAATTAAGGCATATTAACAGCATTTGTCAATTGCAACATCTAAGTGATCTCACTCTTGAGTACTGTTGATCAGATAATCAAAGCCGATATGCCTTACCCTCATCTACTATAGAATTGTTCTCGTCATATTTTCCTCCAATGAATTAAATAGTGTTTCCAAAACTAGATTGGGTTCAGTTAACTGCCTTCTATTCCACCTTGTATTTTTTTAAATTTATTGAGAAGCAATATTGTCGTTATCCTTCCTGAGTGGATCAGAAGATTTGTTCGATTACAATTCCTTGGGTTGTGTCATTGCGAGCAACTTAAAGAAATCTTAAGACTTCCTCCAAATATAGAAAGGGTAGACCTCAGAGGATGCAAGTCATTGGAGAGTTTTCTTGGAGTATCAAAAAAGTTTGAATTCAATAGAAGCAAGTTTCATAAACTATATTGGGTTTAGCGGATGCCATAAAATGCTTGTAAATCCTCTACAGTTCAAGGTATCTCTCTATCTCTCTCTCTCTCTCTCTCTCTCTCTCTCTCTCTCTCTCTCTCTCTCTCTCTCTCTCTCTCTCTCACATACTGTGTACTACCTTTGTCTACTAAAAATTATGATGCTAGCTTGTTCAAAGGAAAATCCACTTTGTTACCTTGTATTTCCAGGAAATAAGATTCCAGATTGGGACTACCATAAGAAACTGAAGACTCCATATAGTTATGTAGGTGGTGAGAATGGGATAAATGTTGATTTGCTTTATTCATATGAGATTAAAAGATTCATTGCATGTGCAGTTGTTCAAGGGGAATCCGATTCCTCCATTGACAATAATATATATATATATATATATCAGGTTCTACTATAATGGTGTATATCAGTATACCAAGTTTGTAGAAGCTATTGATCCAAGTGGCTGCTCAGATAATGTATTGTTGTATTACCACAAACTAAAAGGAGAGCCTTTCAAATCAGTGGAATGAATTTTGCAACTTAAGTTTAATAATAACTCTAGATGTAGTGTCCTAATTAGAAGTTTTGGAATCTGTATGGTACGCAAGTAGAAAGAGATCAATACATTGCAAGACCTTGTAAGTTGGAGTCCTTATGTTAACATCCAGCCTTTAAAAAAAAAAAAAAAATCGATCATTTCTGATTTAGAAAATGAAAACGAGAATCCAAATGAAGATTTGGGTGTGAAGGCTCGATCTTGGATACTTTATGCTATTTTGGTACCTTTATAGCAACCAAGCTGCAGATGGGGAGATGCATGGGCCTCAGATCAAGATGAATCATCGCATGCAATGACTAAACCAAACATCATTAACGTACAATCAATCTTCATGAGTTACTCCTCCATTACCTCATTTTCTACCGTTTGATTATCCATTATTCTTGTCCTATTCTATAATGACTTAAATTAAGATCAACTTAATCTTGAATCATCTTGTTTTATTTATTTATAATAAAATCTATTTAACACATCATTTTTTTAACACGCCAAGCACACTTGTCACTAACACTGTTGATGTGGTAGTTTTCCACGTCAACTATATATGCTAAAAAATTATTGGTCTTTTTTTTTTATTATTATAGATTGTAATATGTCCAACTATAAGTGATGTGCTGCACAAACTGCGCACTAGACTTCCTTGTAACAAAACTCTTTAATTATTATAAGTTTTCCTTTTGTACATATAACTTTTTTGTTTTTTAAATGTGCTATTCCTATTCCAATTAGATTTAAGACAAATACTCCAATTACAAATAAATTATACAAAAATAATCTTACAAACTTATGTAGGATGCACTACAACAAAAATCATTTTTTGGGACGAAATTGCTTTGGGACGAATTGGAAATCGTCCCAAAAAGTGAGATTTTGGAACGAAATTTGAATTTCGTTCCAAAATAACGACGGAATGCCAGACCGTTCGAACGCGTTCGAACGCTATTCTTAGGGACGAAATTTTTTGTCCCAAATAAGTTAACCGTTCGACCGTTAATGATTAACCATTCGAACGTTCAATTGTTACCGTTTGAACGTAATATTGGCGCGATAGGCAAAATTATTTTGGAGGGAAATTGACAAACCGTTCGAACGGTAAATTATAAACGTTCGAATGATACATATTCACCGTTCAAACGTTATTTGAAGCGTTCGAACGTGGTACCGTTCGAACGGTAAGTTAATACCGTTCGAACGTATTAACTGAAAATTAATACCCTTCCCTAATTAATCCAAATTCATGATAATAAATGTTATTTAAATGTAATATTCGGTATTAATTATATTAAATATAATAATTAATTCAATTATAATATATTTTAACTGTTAAATATATTAAATGCAATATATTTAATGCGCTTATATATTATTAAACACTATATATTATATTTATAATTTTTTATATATATAGTATATATTATATTATATTTAATTAAAATATATTATACTATTGAATATTATATAGTATATAGTATATAGTATAAGTTATATTATATAGTATAATTAATATAATATAGACTACTATATACATGAAACTATGTTCATGTATTTATATAACATATATATTATATGTGATATTAACTAATATATATATATATATAATAGTATATGTATTACATGACTTGTTTAATATATTTTTCATATTATATTGCAGTTATAGGCTAATTAGATGACACTCTCTATTCTAGCACTATAAATGACACTATATATACTCAATTTTAGTTTTTGTATCATTATAATACACTCTAATTGCTAGTAGTATAGATGACACTATATATAATAGTAGATATCCTATTATTAAATAATATTATAATAATAATATAATATAATAAACACTATATATATATGCATGTGATACATATAACCCTATGCTATGATACCATATATATGTTATATATAATAGGTTAATATATGTACTTGACTATAATACTAGATGTAATATGATATTTTATACTATATATGTTACTAAACTATATAATATATGTTTGATTATATATTATATAGTTATATTACTCTATCTCTAAACTATAGTATATTTACAAGTTATTATATTTAAAGGTATAGTGTAAAAAAAATACAATAAGCAACATTTTAATTTGACGTTTGAACGGTTTAAAATAACCGTTCAAACGTATAAGAAAACGTTCGAACGGTAATTTTCACGTTCGAACGTGAAAATTAGAGGGGGAAAATTTTCCCGCTAATCTATTTGACGTTCGAACGTTCATTAAATAACCGTTCGAACGTCAATGTTCTACATTTACACGACAGAACCTCACAATCTCGCACTCGTTCCAGTCGACTTCCAATCTCTCCCACGCTCATTTTCTTCCAACCAACGCCATTATTCTTCAATCCAGCCCTCAAATATTACTAACTTCTATCAATCTCTTATATTTTCGGATTAAGAGGTTGTTTTTACCGTTTGGTGAAGAGTATTTAAGTTTTGGGCATTGGGTACGGGTGGATTTTTCGGTTTATCTCTCCAAATCAGGTATTCTCCTTAAATATATTCTCATTTTAGATTTTATATAAGTGTTTTCGTTTGCTATAATGAGTTCGTCATATAGTTTGCTGTCTTTTGATGTAATTTGGACTGTAAATGTTGAGGTTTTCGGAGGTTGAAGACGACTGTAATCTGGAATTAATCCGTTCGAACGGTACTCGTTTGCCGTTCGAACGTATGTCCTTAGATCGAACGGTGACTAGCACCGTTTGAACGTTATGTTGGTCAGTATTAAAATAATTAATACTTTAAATGCAGGAATTGAAATAAAAATTAATTATTTATAATCTACATTTAATAATACTTAAATACTTAAAAGATTAAAGTAATCAAATGAGAATGAATTCAATTACAAATCATCTAAAATTTAATAATACTTAAATATTTAATAGTTGAATTATTCAACTATAGGTTAATACAAATAGTTTTGTTTTAATAACACAAAAATACTTAATCTTTGAATTAATAAAATGAATTTTAAATAAAATACAAATAATCTAGATTTAATAATACTTAAATACTTAAAAGTTAAAAGTGATCAAATGAATTTGAATTAAAATATAAATTCCGAATTATAATTAATAAAATGAATGTTAATTACAATACAAATAGTTATAATTATTAACTAGAATGTTAATTACAATACAAATAGTTATAATTATTAACTAAAATGTTAATTAAAATACAAATAGTTATAATTAATAAAATATTTTGAAAGATATAAAACAACTATCTAATTATTTAATAATATAAATACTTAATTAACATATCTTGCATTGTTTGTTTGATACATGTTCTATTGAAGAATTGGTTGCAAAACAACAAGAGTTAGAGGCTCAATTGGCGAGACAAGGAGACATGGAAATGCGCCTCAAAAAACATGAAGAAGAACAAGCAGAGTTCAGGAGAGATATGCAATTCCAAATGCAACAGTACAGGCCTCCAACCAACTGATGGTTTTTTACGTCTAGCTTATGACATTATCTAATTATGTATGAACAATGCTAATATCATGGTTATTTATTTCTTCGCACTTATTATAAAACTTTTGTGAGTAATTAAACAGTTCCTAATTTATGTTTTTCAAATATTATGGATGTCTATTTAATTTTTTTTTATAATTATTGATTTTAATAAAAATAATATCCGTTCGAACGACCGTGTCACGTTCGAACATTAATGGGTAGGGCGTTTAAACGATAATGTACCGTTCAAACATTAATGACCAAACCGTTCGAACGATACCAGATGCTCAAAAAAACATTCAAACGCAGGTCATTACCATAGCGTTCGAACGTTGATCAGCACCGTTCGATCTGTTCCTTTAACGTTCGAACGTAATTCTATTGATCGTTTGAACGTATCTTGATAACCGTTCAAAAGATACATTAACGTTCGAACGGTAACTGAGAAGCATTCGAACGCCATTCTGGAACGAATTTTAACCGTGACAAAAAAAGTCATCGTTCGAACGGTATCGAACGGTCAATTTCAAAATCGTTCCAAAAGATATATTTTGGGACGAAATTGTAATTTTCGTCCCAATATATCTTCTGGGACAGTGATGTTGGGACGACCTTGGGACGAAATTTTTTCGTCCCAAAAAATCTTTCGGGACGAAATCTATATATTTTGGGACGAAAATTTTCGTCCCAAAAAATATTTTTTGTTGTAGTGATGATGTGGTTTGTCAGATTGTAAAGTTACTTTTTATTGTAAAGAAGATCAATAAATTACATGAAATTACGTCAGTTTGTGAAATTACTTTTACAAAATAATTTAAATAATAAATTTTATATAAAAATCTAAGAAAAGCTTTGGTTTCATCTCTATTATTCATAAAAAGTTTCCTAACTTTTCTTATCTATATTGTGTAGCTGGCCTCCCTTTGCTTCAAGCTCATGCACTCTCTCGAGAAGTTACAACTTGATAATTCTCTGGAATTTGCAGTCTCTCCTTATAATTGAGGCTTTGTGCCCCCTTTTGGATGAAGTTATTTAGATTTTGGTGCCTCTTTTGTTTTTATTTTTATTTTTTATTTAGATTTTCACTTGATTTATGCATTTGAAAAATATTGTGTAATATAATAATACATATTATTTTTATTTTTCTGTTTCATTAATTAATATTTAAATTAGGAGACTGCTAGAGTCACCGCTGGGAGCTCTCGCTAGGCTTAAATGTTTTTTTTTTTGTTTTTTTTTCACATCATTTTTAATGCTTTTAAATATTTTAAAAAAATTCACAATAATATTAAACAATTTTTTCTTAATCACTAAGAAAAAGAAAAAGAAAAATAAAATAAAAATAAAAATAAAAATAGAAAAAGCTGGCATTAGCTCCCGGTATCTAGTATTATTCTTTAGATTATTATCACATTTCTTAACTATATTTACTGACCGTTGATTCAAGTGGTGTACAGTAAGTGTAAAATTAATCGTGGGCCTATCAAAGGTTGGTGGCGACTGGCGTGCGCCGAGTTTTGTTTTCAATCGTCCAAAGAATCTAAAGTCAAAACCCTTCTACACCGAAACCTTAAAAACCCCAATTAAGCTATATATTATGTAACATTCGGAAAATCTTCATTTTGATTCCCTCTCCCGCTTTCTCTTGCTTCTTCTTTTTTTTTTTTTTTTGGCAATCTTTATTCTTTTTAGTTTCTTTCCAATTCTTTTTTTTTTTTTCCTTCGCTTGCAGGTTTTCTCAAAGATCCGATTTCATGTCCAGACCCAAAAAGTGTTTTTTGTTTTTTGTTATTTTGATTTGTTTCATTTTTATCTACTTTATTTTTATTTTTATTACTTCCATAATCGATAATTTATCAATGGATTAGATTAAGAAGGTTTGTATTTCATTAGAAAGTTTCGTTATCAATATAGTTATTTTTAATTTTCAGTTTGAATAGATTCTTTGATTAGAATCAACCCTCCAATTAAAATTTTATCCAATCTCCAGATCACTCATGTAATCCTCTTTTCCCTCTCTATAAAATCCACGAGACCCTCAGCAAAAATGAGGAAACATTGTACACACCAACCCAACGTAACAGCCTCTGCAAACCAAGAAAAAACACTCTCAGCCAACCAAGGCACTTAACTCACTGGAAACAGCCACAGAGATCTCCAGCCAGCCCAACTCCGGCAAACCCACTCCTTTCGTAAGCGCACGACAGAATCTTCCTCCCTTCTCTCCCTCTCTGTGATTCTCGGCTAGGTAGTTTCTCTCTAACTCTCTCTTTTGTTTTTTCTCGTGTCTCACCACCATTCCAAGGAGTTTAGTGGTGTTGTCGACCACCCCCAGTCACCCCTGAGCTGTCGTCGCCTCAGCTTCCTCTCGATGAGCATCGCACGACCACTCACTTTTGTTTAGTCCCAATTTCCTTTGTTGCGTGATGCGAGTTTTCCCCCGTAAGCCTTTATGCTCCCCTTTATATTCAGCTTTCCAGAATGACCATGCCATTAGGATGTTTTTCCAAAATGCCCTTCCTAGTAGGATGAGTTTTTTTGCTGGGGCTGGGTTTTGTTTGTGTCTGGGCTAATGCTTTAGATCGGGTGGGCTTGTTTAATGCGGAAACTATCGTGATAGTTATTTGAGTTGATTTCTTGCGGGCTTGATGATTTTAGTGGGCTGGTTGTGTTTGCATAAAACTGTTTTAGTGATTTTAAGTGGGCTGTTTTTTTTAATTGGGGCTGGGCTGGAATTTAAGTTAACCCAAAGTTTTACAAGAATAAATATGAGCCCATAGACTTGTTTTTATCAGAAAATATTTAAGGGATTTTAAGCATATTTTAAAGTATACTTTTTAGTTTATTATTTTAATTAATATTCTAATTTTCTATTCTATTTAACTATGTTTTTAAGAAAATTATTAAGTTACAAATATAAGTTAAGGAATATGCTGAGTTTAAATAATATTATTATGTATTAAACTTAATGTAATTAAATTATCTCTATATATGATTTTAAGTATTTAGAATGCTATGATACGTTTTTCTAGAAAAGTTAGTAACTATTACTGCCTCGTATAGGTTACGAGCTACGACGTGAGATTGTGGAAGTAGTGCTAAGAGGTAATTGCTATGAT
This sequence comes from Carya illinoinensis, assembly GCF_018687715.1. Classification (NCBI taxonomy): domain Eukaryota; kingdom Viridiplantae; phylum Streptophyta; class Magnoliopsida; order Fagales; family Juglandaceae; genus Carya; species Carya illinoinensis. The sequence continues at coordinate 22,569,619 of NC_056756.1, read as the reverse complement.
CATATAATTGCATGTGTATTGTAATAGTGCTAAGAGGTAATTAGTATGATCATATAATTGCATGTGTATTGTAATTTTCTAATGGTATATGAAAATATAATGTTTGTCTATGATACGCTACGAGTTAAGTCACGGTTAGATTCCTTTTATGATCTTTGATGAATTATGACATTATGCTTCTATGAATGAATTTGTTGTTTGATGGAGTGAATGATTCTAAAATCACAAGGAAGCCATGAAATGTTCATGTAATGATTTAAGTAAAGTATGCCATGTAATAAAATAGCCAGATTATGTATGTCATGTTCATGTAGTACCTAGATCGTGTATGCCATGTTCATGTAGTAATTAAATCATATATGCTATGTAATGTCATGAAGTATTTAGATCAAGTATGTTATGTAAAATTCATATAGAACTCAGATTACGTATGCCATGGAGTGTTTATGTTTAGATCATATTATACCACATATAAGAATATGACATGTTATGTTATGCCATGTACAAGGATATGACATGTCATGCTATACCATTTACAAGTATATGCCATGCTAGAAAAGTTCATGATATTAAATAAGTTCTCATGTATTAAGAAAGATAAGATGTTTAAGGGTGACACAAACCTAAGCATGGTTCACTATATGTTAAGTGAAACACGGACCTAAGTGTGTTTCACTTTAAGTTATGTTAAGGATGACACAGACCTAATCGTATTCATCACAAGCTATGTTGAGAATGACACGAACCTAAGCTTATTCGTCACAAGCTATGTTAAGGATGACACAGACCTAAGCGTTCATCACAAGCTATGTTAAGGATGACACGGACCTAAGCGTGTTCATTACAAGTCATGTTAAGGATGACTCGGACCTAACTGTGTTCATTGCAAGTTTTGTTAAGGGTGATACGGACCTAAGCATGTTCACCACAAGTTATGTTATGCGGTGCCACGGACTCAAGCGTGGTTCACCTTATATTAAGTGAAACATGGACTCAAGCGTGTTTCACTCCATGTTATGATAAGTTATGGGGTGCCATAGACTCAAGCGTGGTTCACCATGTGATAAGTAAAATACAAGATAAATAAATAATTTATGCATTCATGTTATATGTTTGCCATGATTATGTATGTTTCTGTTGATGATGAATAGATATGCTAGACCAAAATATCATCAAAGTATACCATAACAAATTTGCCTATAAACGCACGGAATGCATGATTCATTAACCTCATGAATATACTTGGTGCATTAGTTAGACCAAAAGGCATTACTAACCACTCATATTTAGTTTTGAAGGTAGTTTTCCATTCATCGCCCTCTTTCATCATAATTTAATGATATCCACTTTTCAAATCAGTTTTAAGAAAATACATGACCTATACAATTTATCCAACATGTCATCTAGCCTAGGAATGAGATGTCTATACTTTATCGTAATGTTGTTGATAGCCCTACAATCAACACACATTCTCTAAATTCCATCCTTCTTAGGCACAAGTAGCACCGGTACCACGCAGGGACTCATGCTCTCTCTCACATGTCCTTTGTACATCAACTCCTCAACTTATCTATGAATTTCCTTTGTCTTCTCTAGATTACTCATATAGATTGGTCGGTTAAGAATTGTCGCACATGGTACTAAATCAATTTGATACTCTATTCCTCTAGTAGGTGGCAATCCACTATACTAGGCAAAGATTTGTCTAGTTCGTTAGTATTAAAACATGCATTTTTGTACAAGAGTACAAATATAGGCTGGTTTGTATAAAACCCACTCTTGACATTACTCGCCTTAGCATAAAAACTCATTTGTAAACTCTCAGTCTCATAATTTTTTTTCAACTCATTCTCTCTTTTCAATTTCATTTGATCTTCATACACTTGTCTTGGAGTCAACGGTACAAAAGTAATGTTTTTATTGTCTTTTATAATAGAATGTCTATTCTTGAACCCGTCATGAGTGGCCTTCCTATCAAAGTGTCATGGCCTGCCCAATAATATATGACCTAGATGCATTGGAACAATATCACAAAGTACTTCATCTTTGTACTTCCTAATTGAAAAAAAAACTAACACTTGCTTATTTACCTTAACCTCCACACAATCATTCAACCACTGTAACTTTTACGGTCTAGGATTTTTTCAAAGTAGATAAATTCAATTTTCCAACTAAAGTAGTACTAGCCACATTAGTACAACTTTCTCAATCAATGATCATACTACATACCTTATTGTCAATGTGGCATCTAGTATGAAAAATGTTCTCCTTTTGTTGTTCCATGTCATTCTCTTTGACTTGGGCACTTAAAGCACACCTCGCCACAAGTGACTAATGCCCTTCTTGTCTTTTAGCATTAGGGACTCTTTGGGCACAACCTTCTTGCCAAGTAGCAATAACAGCATCTTGCCTATTCATCCAATCCCGAATCTCATTAAACACTATATTCATGCATTCAAATTATTGTTGCATAGCCTACAATGTGAAGAACGACTCCTCCCTTCCTTCTTGGTTTGATGCGTTGCCCCTAGAAGACATTTTTGAAACTATAGAGAAAAGTTATAAGTAATTCCTTACAACACTCCCTCACGTGTTTACACTCAAATATTATCACTCCACTCGTGTTTTACTCTTTTGACCTTTTTCAATACTTTTCTCACCTACTCTTGCCTTTTACATCACTTGTTTTCCCTTCAAGTTCTTTAGGAACTAAATCAAGATGCAACCTTGTATTATGTTATGATGCTGCAAAGAAGAGACCTAGAAGATGAAGATGGAAGAATTAGGTTTCGGGAGAAATGAGACAGCAGTGTCAGTTCGTGAAGTGAAGAGGGTTCGGCTTAAGTTGTGTCTTCAGCAGATGCACCAAAACGACGCAGCTCCAGCAGGCTTTAAGAGCCAATATGACATCACTTAGTTATTAAGGGAAACGACGTAGCTTATAGTATGGGGAGGGTTTAATTGTAATAAACCGTTAGACAAAACGGTGGGCTTTGGGCACTATGTCTGGAACCTAGTAACCAGGGACTTGCTTGTAATTTCCTGGGAGGGGTTTGTTAAGTATCACGCCGGAATGAGGAGGATTCATTCTTGGAGCTTTTACCTGTTTTCTGTGTAGTTTTCATGGAGGAATTGGGGACCTCGAATACCCCAAAGCATATGAACATTTGAGGTATTTTCATCAATTTCCTACTGTCATTCGATTGAATCCTGCAAGCTATATCTCATACATTTCTGGAAATTAAAGGGAACATAACAATTGGTATCAAGCCACCGATCCTATCCAAACAGACCCACTCATTTCCTTACTCATTTCCTTACTCATTTACTTACCGGCCATTACAAGCACACAATTACATTCAGCCTAATTTCATAATACAGATTCATCCATTCAGCCTTCACTACATAATTTCCAGGCCAAACTTTAACCCAAAACAGACCTATACACAGCCAAACAGCACCATTACCAAACCAGTAATCAACCAAACAGCACAATCTTCAATGGCGGACAACACCAGATCCAAGCAACAGCAGCTCGAGCATTTACAGCATCACGTGGACCTTCATCAACATGAAATCCTGGAAGTAAAAGCAGATGTTAGTGTTTTGAAAGTTGATGTTGCCACGGTGAAAGTGGATATACAAGAGATTAAAGACATGTTACGCACTTTTTTTGCTCAACCACAGAATCAGAACCCCCCTTTACCCCCAGTTAACCATGAAATTCCTCAAGACCATGACAATCAAGATCCTAGACGGTTCAATCCCAGGGGGGTCAAACTGGATTTTCCCCACTTTTAAGGGGTTAATCCTGCTGCATGGCTTTTTAAGGCCAACCATTACTTTGACTTCCACCAAACACAGCTACCCCACCGATTGTTGATGGCCTCTTATCACATGGAAGGAGACGCGCTTGTGTGGTTCGACAATTCAGCTACTGCAGGCTTATTCCGAGATTGGGATGCTTTTTCTAGATCCTTACTCCTCCGTTTTGGCCCTACAGCTTATGACGACCCTATGGAAGCTTTGACTAGGCTCAAGCAAACCACCTCAGTGGCTGGTTACATGGCGCAGTTTGAAACATTAACCAACCGTTTAAGAGGATTGTCGGATACTCATAAGCTGAGTTGTTTTCTCAGCGGTTTGAAGGATGAGATCCGTATTCCGGTTCAGATGCTAAACCCGGTGAATTTAAATGCTGCATATGCGTTGGCAAAGATGCAAGAGGAATACCTCCCAAGTATAAGGCGGGTTGCGAAATCTATGGGGGACAGGCCCATTACCACGGGAGGAGGGACTTTTTCTGCAGGGTCCTTTTCTAGTGATGCTACCAACAAGTGGAAGCGACCTATGGGGGGTGCTAAACACATTTCCTCCGAGCAAATCAATGAAAAGCGTCGCAAAGGATTATGTTTTAATTGTGATGAGAAGTGGAACCCGTTACACAAATGTAAAACTCCTCGCATTTATCTCTTGGATGTGAGTGAGGAGTTTAGTGAGGAAGAAGAAACACTGCAGGTGGTAGAAATTGAATAAAAACCAACACTGGAAATTTCAGCTCCTCCTACCAGCAACAAGGAAGAGCTGGAAATTTCCTTGGCAGCTATAGCTGGTACCCCTACTGTAAGAACTATGCGGTTAATGGGAAGTATCCACGGGGCACAAATGGTGATTTTGGTGGACTCGGGCAGCTCGCATAACTTTATCGATTCAGCCTTGGCCTCTAAGTTACAGCTGCCAGTGGATTATTCAGTTAATTTGAAGGTGCGGGTAGCTAATGGACAAGGCGTAAGCAGTGACGGGTTGTGTAGAACTGTACAGCTGAAGATACAAGAGGTGGATTATTTGGGTCACATTATTTCAAGGCAAGGAGTGAAAGCAGACCCAGCAACAATTCAGTCAATGTTGGATTGGCCAATTCCGAAGACAACTAAGGCTTTGATGGGGTTCTTGGGGTTGATAGGTTACTACAGAAAATTTATAAAACATTATGGGCTGATAGCAGCCCCACTTACTCAGCTGTTGACAAAAAATGGGTTTGTATGGACCCAAGAAGCAGAGCTGGCCTTCAAGAAGTTAAAGGAAGCAGTGAAGAACCCACCTGTCCTTGCACTACCTGATTTCTCAAAGCCCTTCATAGTAGAGAGTGATGCTAGTGGGAAGGGAATAGGTGCTGTCCTTATGCAAGCAGGGCAACCTATTGCTTTTTTTAGTAAAATGTTAAAGGGGAGGGCCCTACTGCTATCTTCATATGAGAAAGAATTTTTGGCTATTGTGACAGCAGTGCAAAAATGGCGACCCTACCTTTTGGGGCAGTCATTCATCATTAAAACAGACCAACAAGCACTGAAGCTTCTGCTTGAGCAGAAAATTGGGACGGAAGCTCAGCACAAATGGGTGAGCAAGCTTATGGGATATGATTTCAAGATTGAATACAAAAGAGGAAGAGAAAATGTCGTGGCTGATGCACTGTCAAGAAAAGGGGAGGGTAACAATGAGGAGGTTGGGATGCTCGCCCAGATTTCATTTCCCACTTCAGATTGGGTAGAAGAACTAAAGCTCAGCTATAAGAACAGTACAGAAACTTCCGAGTTAATGGAGAAATTATTAAGTCAGCAAGAGGTTCCTAAAGGGACAACATTACAGCAGGGAATAATTTTGAGGAAAGCGTGCATTTTCATAGTTCCAGATTCACCCTTCAAACTGAAAATACTCCAGTTTATTCATACCGACCCTATGGCAGGACACTCAGGGTACCTGAAGACCTATCAAAGGGCCAAAAGAGACTTCTATTGGCCAGGGATGAAGAAAGACATTAAAAAGTGGGTGCGGGAGTGTGAAATATGTCAGACTTCGAAGCATGAAACGCTCGCTCCAGCGGGTCTCCTACAGCCTCTTCCCATACCCCAACAAACTTGGGTCGACATTTCAATGGACTTCATAGAAGGACTGCCTAAGTCTAAAGGATATTCTGTAATTTTTGTTGTAGTGGACCGTTTCACTAAATATAGGCATTTCATGGCCCTCTCACACCCTTACACAGCTCAGGAAGTGGCCAGGGTATTTTTCGGATCAGTGTTCAAATTGCATGGTTTTCCAAAAACCATAGTGTCCGACAGGGACCCAGTGTTTCTGAGTTCCTTCTGGAAGGAGTTATTTGCCCTCCAGGGCACGTCCCTCAACTATAGCTCGGCTTATCACCCACAAAGTGACGGTCAAACGGAAGCAGTGAACAAGGTGGTGGAAGGTTATCTGAGATGCTATGCGGGGTCTAAACTTGCCTGTTGGAGTCAGTGGCTACCACTAGCCGAGTGGTGGTACAACAGTACCTACCACAGTTCAACTAAATTGACCCCTTTTGAGGCCCTATACGGAAATCCCCCTCCTAAACTACTCAACTATATTCCAGGTACATCAAGCAACCCAACAGTCGACCAACTCTTACATAACAGAGCACAAATTCTACACCTTCTAAAAAGTAACCTCACGGCATCACAAGAGAGAATGAAGTATTATGCTGACAAGAAAAGAACGGAAAGGCAGTTTAATGAAGGAGAGTGGGTATACCTTCGCCTACAGCCGTACCGCCAGAAGACGGTGGCGCTTCGCCGGAACATGAAATTGGCCCCACGTTTCTATGGGCCGTTCAAGGTTCTCCAAAGACTCGGATCCATAGCCTACCGACTGGAGTTACCGTCCTCCTCTCAAATACACCCTGTTTTCCACGTCTCTTGCTTGAAAAAGAAACTTGGGGATCGGATTCAGCCGCTTGCAACACTCCCACCCACCAACAGCGACGGCGAAGTGATACCCGAACCGGAAATGGTGCGTGACCAACGTATGAGGCAGCAAGGGGGAAGGGCGTTGACTGAAGTGCTAATTAAATGGGTAGGGTTGTCAGAAGAGGAAAACTCATGGGAAAATCTATGGAAGCTTAGGGCTTTGTATCCACACCTTGTGGACAAGGTTTTGTAAGGGGGAGAGAGTGTTATGATGCTACAAAGAAGAGACCTAGAAGATGAAGATGGAAGAGTTAGGTTTCGGGAGAAATGAGACAGCAGTGTCAGTTCGTGAAGTGAAGAGGGTTCGGCTTAAGTTGTGTCTTCAGCAGATGCACCAAAATGACGCAGCTCCAGCAGGCTTTAAGAGCCAATACGACATCACTTAGTTATTAAGGGAAACGACGTAGCTTATAGTATGGGGAGGGTTTAATTGTAATAAACCGTTAGACAAAACGGTGGGCTTTGGGCACTATGTCTAGAACCTAGTAACCAGGGACTTGCTTGTAATTTCTTGGGAGGGGTTTGTTAAGTATCACGCCGGAATGAGGAGGATTCATTCTTGGAGCTTTTACCTGTTTTCTGTGTAGTTTTCATGGAGGAATTGGGGACCTCGAATACCCCAAAGCGTATGAACATTTGAGGTATTTTCATCAATTTCCTACTGTCATTCGATTGAATCCTGCAAGCTATATCTCATACATTTCTGGAAATTAAAGGGAACATAACATATTATTTCAACCAGCAACAGATTCAAGAAATAAGAAAAAAATAAAATGACACGGATCTCAATGAATTTGTACGAGGAGAAGAGCAATTAGGAAACAAGATACTAAATATGATATATTAGACCCATTTGAAGATAAAGATTAATAAACACCAAATCACTTCAATTTTCATATTGCAAAGTATATCAAACAGCCATTTCCAAGATTTCTTTCTTTATTTCTCTTCATTTTTTTTTCTTTTTATAACTATGCAGCAACCTTTGAGTATGCTGACCTTTTTTTCCCTTTTTTTTCAACTATGCATCAAGTGTAATTGCAATTTCTGAATAAAAGATTGATATGATTTCAACAATAAGAAATATAAATAGAAGGAATCAAAGCAACGATTACATATCTAAAAATTATAGATCTGAAAATCAAAGCAAAGATTTGTGTAGAAGGACAATCAATTAAAAATCTAGAAATTACAGATCTGGAAATAGACAATGGACAATCAATTAAAGAATTCGCATATCTAAATTCTTGGCTCGAGTACATGAGTAATCAATTGTGGAAATCACAAATCTGAATCTAAACACACAAAATTAATAAGAATGAAAAAGGAATCGTAGATCAAAATAGAAAACGCTAGAACACGCCTAAGACAAAACTAAAATGCAAGAATTAAAAATGATAAATTAGACCTAATTTGGAACCGAGCTTTGAATACCAAATAATGTGAACCCATGAGATTGAAATCCCTTGAACTCACAATCAAATTGAAAACTTATCCAAGAAAGCCAAGAATCAAGTTAAGAGGATCTAGACCTGTTGAAATCTTGTTTTAAGAGCCTAGATTTGGTGAGAAGAAGATCTAGTCGTGTTTCGATGGCCGTCAGTAACATATCCGTCTCTCGGTTTGCTAAGGAACGGGTTACGATCGGCATGTGAGAATCACATTGGTATGCAATGAGAAACTAGACCCAGATTCCACAGACGGCGTCATTGTTTAGGATGTGTCCCACCACTTCAAAAGTAATTGTTCACCTATACGATGTAAGAAAATGTCGGCGTGATACACCTGAAAACACTCCTATGCTTAAGTTAGTAAGAATATCACTCAAGTAATCAAGAATTCAAATCTAGATTATCTTTGGAATTACCTTATATATATGGAGGTTTCTCGTTGAATTAGATCAACACTATAATGAGATCACACTAATGTAATGTCAATCTTGCACAATGCTTATCAGCCTAGGATATCTCTGAGTAACCAAAATAACCTCGTATATTTTGAAATTTGTATCCTTCAATGCAAGGCGGTGTGTAGATCCCTACTGGGCCTGGTTTCTCTAGTTTGGGTCGTGTGACAGAGAGCATTCTCCATTGGGCTAGAAGCACAAAATGGACCCTCAAATTATAATAATATTTTATGTAACTTTCATTTTAACTCACTATCCAAACGGTACTTGAATGTTTAGGAGAGACATTGCAAATGGAACAATAGTTATGGAACAAAAGTTTGAGGTGGTTTTTTGTATTTTCGTCTAAAATTAGGAAGAAAAATTCTACTTATCATTCCTTACACTACACACCAATATGTGATTTGTCATTTTTATCATTTTATTTAAATATAATAAAAATGATAAATCACATATTGGTATGTAGTGTAAAGATCATAAGTAGTATTTCTTAGATCTCAAATTTGGTAGCTATGTTGCTATAAGCAAAAAAAAAAAAAAAAAAAAAAGGTATAGAGAGCTAGCAATGGACATGCTAGGCGTTGCTAATGTTAAAGATTAGTAACAAATTTTGATTTTAGAAAAATAAATATGGACATGTTCTAGTTTTGAAACTTAGCATAAATCAAAGTTTTTAAAAGCCAACATCAAAATTCAGCGAAGTCTCAAATTATAGTGTTGTTTAGAATGGTTGGTTGTGGACAAGGAAACAAAGACAACATTCAGTTAACAATCCTCCACATATTTAAAGAATAACCTTTTTGAGCTCATAGAACTACTACTTGTCATATTCTTGGTTTCTTGTCGCTCGGTGGTCAAAGTGTATTAGCGTTTGTCTTTTAAGTTGGATAACATTTTCCGTATTCATCTTTAACACAAGGAAAATGATAACCTTACAATTATTTTACAACTCTACATGAAATGAAGGGTAGTTTTGTAATATTAAAATTTATGTTTAGGAAACTTGCCGCTCAAACTTACCACTCATGCATCTTTATTTTTTTTTATTTTTTTTACTTAATAGTTAAGGAAGTGATTATTAGTGAAATTGTATATTTTTTTTAATTTTTTCTTAATAATTAAATATGTCAAAAAATTATTTACAAAAAAATGATAAAAAAACAATCTCCATATTTGTGCTAGCAGTACGCCTAGCGGTAAGTATTGGGCAGCCCGCTAGCACCTTCCTTATTTTTAATCGAATGACATGATTTTTTTGGTTGTTTGAAAATGAGTTGTAAAATGATTATAAAAGAGTTGTAGATGTATCATTACTTTTAACTCATCCAAACATCCTTGTAATACCAAAATAATTTTTCATCTCTCAAAAATAAATCTCATCTAATCATTTTGTATGGACTTTTATCATTTTTCAGCAAAGATCTAAAAGATTTTTAACCAAAATTTACCGCCCGAAATAATTTCAATGGACTTAATTACTTTTTCAAACTCCAATAAAACAAACATATTTACAAGTTTTTTTTTTTTTTTTTCCTTCTCATTTGAACAAACATATTTTCCATTATGACCCATAACTTAAAATATATATATATATATATATATCACCACAAGTTTGAACTTTTTTGAAAATCTTCAATCCGTCTAACCCCAATGAAAGAAGTCTTTTGGTTTAGCATATGAAGAAGCTCTATTCTTTTTGGTCCAATGGAGTCATATTTTCAGGAGGATATTTTGCTATTCCAGTGCATTGAAGTAGTAAAATTAGTTATTTCTTTCCAAACTATGTCTGAAGGAGATTTTAGATTCCTCCCACAATAGGTTTCATCATTAAATACTCCTTGTCATGGACTCAGGATGTCTGTTACTTGGGCTCATAATGAATGATATCAGAGAGTTGGCTGTGTCGGACTAAGATATGTTGTTGGGTATAAAATGTAACAAGCATAGCCTGCAGAGAAGCCCACTATCAGAGAAGACGAGACAGAGAGATAGAAAGAGCCTGCCATGAAATAATTTGAGAGTGCATAAAGTCTATGAAAGGACAAAGATAGCTGGAAAGGAACTTTAAGGAAGGAAAAAATGGATAAAAACTAACATCAAACTTTATGACGTATGTGAGATTTATGTGCCGCCACGCCTTAGAGAGTTTGATGCCACCACGCGCAGCACCATTGGGACAAGTAGCATTGGATCTTTTAGCTCCAAACTTCTCTTTTACTCTCAGTGTGGCGTGCCACCATAGCCAATGGCGGTCTCTGACTGGCGATTCAACACAGTTTCCAATTGCTCCTATCATATGTATTTATTTTTCCTAACCAATTAACAAGTTAAAATAGTTACAAAAGCCTCTTTCAACCAATCCAGTCCAACAAAATATATTAAACTATATTTTTATCAAACTATATTAAAACCGCTTCAAAGCAACTTTCTATGGGTGAGAGCTCTATGAATGCTTACTTGTTCAAAAAAAAAAAAAAGGGGGAGGTAAGCTACGAAAACTTACAAAGAGCTCGTGAACGTAGGCCATTGCCTCAAACTATAAAAATCTCGATACCTCGTCTTATTTATAATTTTTTCACTTAATTCAATGTTTAAACCATGGATGAGCATCCAAGCATCGCACAACCATTCAAGCACTACCATAAGCTATTCGATCAATACTGCTGACATCCACTCTTGACAAAAAAATACATCAAATAATCTTGTTACGAGATCCATTACCCGGACGCCTTAACAACAACGAAGATATATTCAACTCCTCCTAAGAAACCCCTACCATCGTTTATATCACCACAAAGCTTTCTTATACTAATGAACACTAGTTGATAGTGATAAATTACAGAGCAGAGTTTGTCCAACCGTTAAAGCTGAGATAGATTGCAAAACCTCAACCATAAAAAATACCTTCAATGTACAATGCGATCTGAAATTCAAACCAGCTCTATCAAGACATTTTGATGGGTATACTTAACCATTCTGATAGTCCATATACAAGTAAAAAAAATCTTTAAGTGTTACCCTACAAATAGTAGAAAAACTTCACCACTCTTTAGATTTTGAAGCAGCAAGCAAGGTTGAATGCATCTGTCTTCAAGCTATGTACCTCTACCAGTTCAGAGAGGCAACTTCACTTGCCACTGACTTGGGACTGGTATATGGAAGGGATCCATCACTGCTAAGATGACATCAAGCCCTGATCAAAAGTTGGTAGACATTACTGTTGTTCTCACCATTGACACGCTTCAACATTTCAAAACTTTTGCAGCTCCCTAAGAAATCAATTCGTTTAAAGACCACATAACCACATTGTGCCGTTTCTTTACTACAGTAAGTTGTTCTGAGCCGGTCAGCATGCCTTGAATCGGTGTGAATTGCAGCCTCAATTTCATCAACTGACATGTTCTCCTGCCAGAGAACAAATTATACACATTAAGGACCCTGATAAATAGAATCACCTCAACTATCTGCTCAATGCAATAGCCAATAGGTTGCACAAACTACATAAACCTGAAAATATATAAAATCAACAGACCCTTTTGAGTTTGAAAAAACATTCAACACAATGTTACAAAAGATGATAAAATCTACAATCATACTTCCGATTACACCCTTTGGCATGGCAACTTCTAAAAGGACCAAAAAAAAAAAAAAAGGAACAAACAAATGAAAGGGCTCCGCTTCTGAAAAATGGTTGTGCGTGTGTGGGCACATAATAATCCAGGTTAGGAAACATATCTAAGTCTTACCTGATAAAATGCATAGATGTGATCTAAAACCTGCAAACATGTAAAGCCGTTATCACTGAAAAACGTTCTTGACGAAGGCCCCATCTCAGCAAATCGATCAATGGGAAACAGTATGGTAAGAAAGTGATTTTTAAATATCAATTCTGATTTCTCGCTGCAAATAGGCCACATAAAAAGCAAACACAGTGAGACAAAACATTCCATTCAGATAAAAAAAAAAAAACTGATAAGCAGAAGCAATTCGCAAATCTCAGGTGATGGTGCCATCTGACCACCTCGTGGAAAACAATTGTTGAATTATTACACAATTTACAGCAAGATACAGAGGGACAAGAGACAGACATAGATGCATTATATAGACAGATCTTGAGGTTCTAAATCTCTCAAGATCCAATATTTTCAGTGACATGGAGCAGACTTGACAAATCGATCCATCAATCTAATGCCGACTGGCAACAATGAGATCTTTTATAATAGAAGGAATAAAGAGATATTATCAACCTTTCTATAAGTGGTCTAGTTAAGTGTGCAAATGAAGCTTCTGAATCCTTCTGATCTGCTTCTGCATATAGGAATATAGATGACTGATGTTCACTCGCATTGTCTACACTGAAGGAGTCTGTGTAAATTGCAGCAGTGGAAGTTGGCTCAGATATAGACCAGCAGATTGAGTCCAAGAGGCTAGCCGGTGTAATTGGTCGTATTGGAATTTGACAAGTCTGTAATAGGAACAGAATTCACAATTAAATGTCTTTACATAACACTCATCAAAACCATATTCTATGGCAATTGAATGATACACCCCCAGAGAGAGAGAGAGAGAGCATTCAAGATTGCAGGATACAGCATTTGTGTACTTAAGACTAAGTTTGTTTCCATGTTAATGAAGAAAACAAGAAAATATTTTTGGTTTAAAATAATTGTTTTCTGTTGTTTGGTGGGGGACTGAGAATTTCCAGCAAACATTTTCTGGTGTTTGGTTGATATGCAAATTATTTACAGACCACCACCACTCAAAACCACTATGCTGCAATTTTCTGATTCTTCAACCACAGGGAAAACTGTATAAAACAGCCGCAAACCTGACTGTCACCACTGATTCTTGAAAATCCAATCCCGATGGTGGTAGAAATGTTGTGGACTAGAGATCTAGGTTAACTCAAAACATGAGGGATGAGTTAGGACTGGGTAACATGAGACCAAATGGACCCTTGGAGTTAGAGAAGCAGGATAGTTGGAGTCAAAGTCAGCTCTCGTGGCAAAGGGTTGGTTGCGACAAGTCAAATAAATGACAACCAGTTGTGTCGGCAAGGTGATGGTAGACATCAGAGGTTAGTGTTGGCAGAGTAGTGTTGCTGGTGGAAAAGGTGAGGGATTGGGCTGCTTTGGTTGAGGGATATTGGCTCCATAGCTACCATATACAAAAGGGCAGAAAACGGTTTCCTCGAAAACCTTTTCAGCTGAATACATAGCCCACAGTGAAGGTCAAGCACTGCTGTGGAGACCTTCCATCATACAGATGATATGAATCGGGATCTTTCACCAAAAAAGAAGACTCGATTTCATGCAGATCAAAATTGCTAGTTGATTCTAATGTCAATTAGTTAAACATGTTCATCTATCATAAAGTTAACCATCGTTACTGTTGGAATAATAGCATGACAAAATAATCATGCACCAACGTGAAGCACAATAGGAAGGTTGAATATGATTAACCTCTTACCTGCATACGGCGACCACGACGATTTCTAACAGAAATTTTAGCAGAACTCACAACCTGTTGCCTTTCAGTGAGGCTTGCTTTATTTCTAAACTTCCGATCCTCAGGAGCATTTTTCCCATGTATTTCCTACAAAGTTTTTATGATAACAAGAGAAACTTTAAGAAGAAAAATGCACATAGGACATTGAAAATTTAATGAACATTAATATTTAAAAAAAAAAAAAAATCGCTGGGCACTTTGAAAAAAACCTTTTCCCCATTATCAGGATAAAATTTGACCCAAAATAAGAATTTCAGAAGATCGAAATCTGTGCTAAAGTTAATTGAAATTGTCCAGCTAACATAAATATATAAGTATCAGGTTGACCATCACAGATTTCGTTGAATTACTACAAATTCCTTATTCTCATTTATCCCAGGATACTAAAATGATAAGATTCCCCTTCTTACATCCATGTTGTCTATTACATATTTTGTCAACTCGTTATCCATACCATTTTACAGCTCAAAATATTATTTGACGATCCACACCCCAGCCACATCAGTAATATATGGTACGAATTGAACCTAAAATCTCATCCAACTTCATGCCACCCATTTACCACCAAATTGAGGTAGGGTGTAGAAAAGAAAATGAAATGAAACAAAAGATTAATATTTTCAATATTCACAGTATGTTTGATGTAGAATAGAAATGGAGTTTCATAATTTTAAAATTAAGAAACAATATTTACCTTCCTTGCAATGCCTTTTTGAGAATCTTCAATCAGCATACTGATCTGCCTGGCCAAGTCAGCAGACATATGAACAAGCCGTCACACATATTTATCCTTTGCTGTTTTCAGAACCCATAGTGGCTGAGAGACATTATTATATCAGATAAACCTCGTTGTGATTAAAGTAATTATGTAGAGCACTCTGTTATCAGGTATATCAATGTTACCCACAGTAACTGAGACACAGATAAACTTCATTGTGAGTAAAGTAATTGTTGAGTACTGTGGAGTCTGGTCCACACCGCTCAAGCGGAGTCATTGGCCGCTCGAGCGAAATCAGGCAGAGTCGAACGCTCGATGTCAGCTCGACAGTGAGCTCGAGCAGGAGGAGTTCGCTCGAGCGGAGGCATTGGCCGCTCGAGCGAAATCAGGCAGAGTCGAACGCTCGACGTCAGCTCGACAGTGAGCTCGAGCGGGATGCGGAAGGGAAGTTCGCTCGACACGCCGCTCGAGCGAACATGCGTTTTAGGGATTCCGCCGTTTGAACTATATATATGATTTTTGCCTCTTTTGTCTGTAATAGAGCAGCTACGAAAACACTGTGGATGAACAGTGTTGTGACCCATCTTGTAGTGTGATTCCTCAATAATAAAATCCTCTGCAGCTCCCGTGGACGTAGGCAATTTGCCGAACCACGTACATCTTGTGTCGTGTGTGATTGCGTGTGTGATCGTTTTTTTTTTCTCATTCGGTGTTATTTTCAATTCATTGTCATCGTTTTTCACAACAATTGGTATCAAGAGCCAAGGTTCGGGTCTGAGGAGAAACGATGGCTGGAGGTGAATTGAAGGTATCGGGGATCGAGAAGTTTGATGGCACGGATTTTGGATACTGGAGGATGCAGATAGAGGACTACCTCTATGGGAAGAAACTTCATCTTCCACTATTGGGGCAGCAACCGGAAAAGATGGATGATGCTAGTTGGAATCTGTTGGATCGACAGGTTCTGGGGGTTATTCGATTAACCCTGTCGAGATCCGTTGCACACAACGTCATCAAGGAGAAGACGACGGCGGATCTCATGGCGGCTTTGTCAGGTATGTATGAAAAGCCGTCAGTGAATAACAAGGTACATTTGATGAAAAAGTTATTCAATTTGAAAATGGCAGATAGTACGTCTGTTGCACAACATCTGAATGATTTTAATACTATCACAAATCAATTGTCGTTTGTTGAAATTGAATTTGATGATGAGATACGTGCACTGATATTATTGGCTTCATTGCCAAATAGTTGGGAAGCCATGAGAATGGCTGTTAGTAATTCTGCTGGTAAAAATAAACTGAAATATGATGATATTCGTGATTTGATTTTGGCTGAGGAGGTGCGCAGGAAAGATTCAGGCGAGACCTCGGGTTTGAGTTCAGCTCTAAATGTTGACTCTCGAGGGAGATCACATGACAGGAATTCAAACAGAGGAAGATCAAAATCAAAGTACAGGGGCAAGAGCAAGTCGAGGCCTGGTCAGCAGGCAACTTGCTGGAATTGTGGCAAAGCTGGCCACATAAAGAAAAACTGCAAAAACCCCAAGAAGACGGAGAATGATAGTGCTAATGTGGTAACTGAAGAAGTACAGGATGCACTATTGCTTGCAGTTCATAGTCCAGTTGATGACTGGATACTGGATTCAGGGGCTTCCTTCCATACATCTTCCCACCGGGAACTAATGAGGAATTATGTTGCAGGTGACTTTGGGAAGGTATATTTGGCTGATGGTGAGGCTCTGAACGTAGTGGGGATGGGAGACATTGACATTGCACTCCCTGGCAAGAACAAATGGACCTTGCAAAAGGTCAGGCACATTCCTGAGTTGAAGAAGAACCTCATTTTTGTTGGGCAGCTTGATGAGTGTGGTCATTCAGTGGTGTTCTCAGATAGCACCTGGAAGGTCACAAAAGGGGCATTGGTACTAGCTCGGGGTAAGAAAACTGGTACACTTTATATGACTACTGGTTTAATTGACACTATTGCTACTACCGTTGCAGAGAGCACAGCAGATTTGTGGCATTGTAGGCTTGGCCATATGAGTCAGAAGGGTATGACGGAACTTCTGTCTAGAGGCAAGCTACCAGAACTGAAGACAGTTGATCTCGGTATGTGTGAGAGTTGTGTTATGGGGAAACAAAAGAAGGTCAGCTTCTTGAAAAGTGGCAGGACGCCAAAGACAGGAAGACTTGATCTTGTGCACACAGATGTGTGGGGTCCTTCTCCAGTTGCATCTCTTGGAGGTTCTCGCTACTATGTTACGTTCATTGATGACCATAGTAGGAAGGTATGGATTTATTTTTTGAAACATAAATCTGAAGTATTTAATGTTTTCAAAATTTGGAAAGCCATGGTTGAGACAGAGACAGGCTTGAAACTGAAGTGTTTGAGGTCTGACAATGGTGGTGAGTATGTTGATGGCGGGTTCAAGGAGTATTGTGCAGCTCTGGGTATCAGAATGGAGAAGACCATTCCTGGGACACCACAGCAAAATGGAGTTGTTGAGCGTATGAACAGGACTATTAATGAGCGTGCTAGAAGCATGAGGTTGCACGCTGGACTACCACCCACTTTCTGGGCAGATGCAGTCAGCACTGCCGTTTATTTGATAAACAGAGGGCCATCAGTTCCACTGGATTGTGGATTGCCTGAGGAGGTTTGGAGCGGGAAAGAGGTTAAGTTTTCTCACCTTAAAAGCTTTGGTTGTCTTTCTTATGTGCTTGTTGATTCTGATGCTCGTAGTAAGCTTGAGGCTAAGTCAAAGAAATGCTATTTCATTGGCTATGGAGACGAGGCATTTGGCTATCGTTTCTGGGATGATCAGGGTCGGAAAATCATAAGAAGCAGGAATGTGATTTTCAATGAGAAAATGATGTACAAGGATAAGTCGAGTACAGTTCCTGCAGCAGCTCCTCAGGAGTCCGAGTTTGTAGGATTGGATGACCTACCAGAGGTCACAGTGCAGTGTAGAGATGTGAGTGACGAGGAGAGTGGGTCCAGTACACCCATTCCTATTATTCCGCAGGCAGTTCAGAACCGTCTACTCCTACAGTTGCAGTTCGCAGGTCAGTTAGGACTATACGTCCTCCACAGCGTTTCTCACCTACTTTGAATTACATTCTGTTGACAGATGGTGGAGAACCGCAGAGTTATGAAGAAACCTTGCAAGATGAGAATTCTAGCAAGTGGGAGCTGGCCATGAAAGACGAGATGGATTCCTTGCTAGGGAATCAGACCTGGGAGTTGACAGAACTTCCATCAGGGAAGAAGGCATTACACAACAAGTGGGTGTACCGAGTGAAAACTGAGCATGACGGCAGTAAGAGGTACAAGGCTAGACTTGTTGTAAAAGGCTTTCAGCAAAAGCAGGGTATTGACTACTCTGAGATCTTTTCTCCTGTGGTAAAGATCACAACTATCAGGATGGTACTGGCTATGGTTGCCACTGAAGATCTATTTCTTGAGCAGTTAGATGTGAAGACAGCTTTTCTTCATGGAGACCTTGAAGAAGACATCTACATGCACCAGCCTGAGGGGTTTGTGGTACAGGGAAAGGAAGGTTCAGTTTGCAGACTGAAGAAGAGCTTGTATGGCCTGAAGCAAGCTCCTAGACAGTGGTACAAGAAATTTGACAACTTTATGCACAGTGCAGGGTATATTAGATGTCAAGCAGATCACTGTTGCTATGTCAGGCATTTTGACAATTCTTACATTATTTTGCTGTTGTATGTGGATGACATGCTTATTGCAGGGGCTAGTATTGATGAGATCAATAATCTGAAAAAGCAGATGTCAGAGCACTTTGCAATGAAGGATTTGGGAGCTGCAAAGCAAATCCTTGGCATGAGAATTGTCAGAGACAGAGTCAGAGGTACGTTGAGACTCTCACAGGCTGAGTATGTGAAAAAGGTACTCAGCAGGTTCAACATGGACAAGGCCAAACCAGTTGGCACACCCTTGGGAAGTCACTTCAGACTCAGTAAGAATCAGTCACCAGAGTCAGAGGAGGAACGAGATTACATGAGTAAGGTTCCTTATGCCTCAGCCATTGGTTCACTTATGTATGCTATGGTTTGCACAAGACCGGATATTGCCCATGCAGTGGGAGTTGTGAGTAGATACATGAGTAACCCAGGAAAGCAGCATTGGGAGGCAGTGAAGTGGATTTTGAGGTACCTAAAGGGTTCCTCAGAAACCTGTTTATGTTTCTCTGGAGAGAGCTTGGAGGTGCAGGGCTATGTTGATGCTGATTTAGCTGGAGATATTGACAGCAGAAAGAGTACCACGGGCTTTGTTTATACACTTGGTGGTACTGCAGTGTCATGGGGTTCTAATTTACAGGAAACAGTTTCTTTGTCTACAACAGAAGCTGAGTATATTGCAGTGTCAGAGGCTGCAAAGGAGATGGTATGGCTACAAGGCTTCTTGGAAGAATTGGGTAAGAAGAATCAGAAAGGCACTCTCTACAGTGACAGTCAGAGTGCCATATTCCTTGCCAAGAATCCAGCATTCCATTCCAGGACCAAGCACATTCAGATTAGGTATCACTTCATATGGTCATTGTTAGATGACGGACAGTTGTTACTTGAGAAGATATGTGGAAGCAAGAACCCTGCTGATATGTTGACAAAGGGTGTTACGCTTGAGAAACTGAAGTTGTGCGCAACTTCAGTTGGTCTTCTAGAATGAAGACAGGAGCAGTGAGTTGCAGAGGTGGAGGATATCATGTTTGAGGAAGACGACGATACAGCGAGTGTACCAGTCTCCAAGTGGGAGAATTGTTGAGTACTGTGGAGTCTGGTCCACACCGCTCGAGCGGAGTCATTGGCCACTCGAGCGAAATCAGGCAGAGTCGAACGCTCGATGTCAGCTCGACAGTGAGCTCGAGCAGGAGGAGTTCGCTCGAGCGAAGGCATTGGCCGCTCGAGCGAAATCAGGCAGAGTCGAACGCTCGACGTCAGCTCGACAGTGAGCTCGAGCAGGATGCGGAAGGGAAGTTCGCTCGACGCGCGCTCGACACGCCGCTCGAGGGAACATGCGTTTTAGGGATTCCGCCGTTTGAACTATATATATGTGGTTGCGACTAAACTCTGACTCAAATTAATGAATCAAAAATCTAGTACAGTTTTACCTGCAAGTATACAGGCGTTGTAGTATCTTACATGATCGTATCCACAGGGATTGACTTTTGTGATAAAGAAATAAATTCAGACAATAAAACGAAATTACTAAAAGAAACGTACTATCAAATGAAGATTGATAAAATGAATGGAAAAAGACTAAGGTTTCGAGGATCCGTCTAATGATTTATGATATTGTTTCCGATCAATTTACTACAATTAAACTAGAATAATGATTCCGTTTAATTGGTAGATTTAGCATTTAAGATCGAGAAAAACAGACGCTTATGATTGAGCGTAAACGATTGATGGTTAAAACATTTACAAATCTATTTGAATACCACAGGGATTCCTCAAGCATTCACTGTATTCAGAAATCACAATGAATCAGGACGAGTATATAGATAATCAAAATTTTCAAATAAAAACTTTCAATCAATCAAACTCGCAAAATAGATTTTACGTCGATTCGGAAACAATATGTGAATCATTAAACTTCACCTCTAACCTTAGTATGAAAATTTAGCCAAACATATTTATTACAAATACTATAGAAATCATATAAATATTATTCATTAGAAAACTAAAATGGAATACAAGAAATACTAGGCAACAATTTTAGAAACAACAAAATTTAGAATCTAGTCAACATTGAAAGAATAAAGTTCACAACATAATTAAAATGCATAAAACAGAAATTGAAACTAAGTTGCAGCCCAATGCCAAAAGAAAAACATGAATAAGCGAAAAGGAATACAACTCCAACCACTTCACATGTCCCTTTCTACACTCACAAGTTCCTACTCTATTTAATTCCAACACATGAATTTATTCCCACCAATAAAGACTAAGAAACCAATTTGCTCTCTTCTTTTCTCATGACTTTCCTCTTTTCTTCCCTCTCCCTCCGTGTCCCCCTTGCCTCTCTTCAACCAACCTCTATTTATAGCAGAAAATGCAATAGCCGAACAACCCCACTTGCCTCTTGAAAAATCAATCAATTTCCTTAATTCCGGTTCCATGTTCCCCTCTCCTTCATCCATTACTTTATTCTCCCTTTAATCATGGCACCTCACTTTCTTCACACACCAATCTCCCCTCAATTTGCTGCTCGAATGTAAGGCCAAAAGAAATCCTTGAGAATCTGCTGCTAGCCGAATCAAAAAGAGAGAAGAAAAATTCAGTTTCTCCACCTCATGCTGCCAAACCGAAAGTGAAGGATAAAAGTCAAGAAAATCAGCTGCACTACTCCTCCTTCTCTTTCGGTCCATGTTTTCTGCATGTGCATCTGTTTTTTTTTTTTTCTGAATGGTTTGCTGCATGATTGACCGAATGATCTGCTGTATGGTTGAATATCAAGTGCTGTCATGTGCTGCTGGTGCTAGTCTGAATATTTGGTGCTGTTGTGGGTCCAGCTATGTGCTGTCCATGTGGGTTTGTGCAGGTTGTGTTCCTGCTGCATGTATGCTTTGCCGAGTGATCTCTTTGCTGCACATGTGTGAGTTTCCAGCTTGTTGGTCTTTGCTGCATGAAGATTCAAAGAAGAACAAAGTTGTTGTCCTGCATGTGCATTTTTCTGCATGTGTATTGCATATGTCCGAATGGTTTCTGCATCTATTATTTTCCATGTGTGTGTTGCATATGTCCCATTCTTTCTTTCCTTCCATAAATGCCCTACAATATATAAATGAATTGGTATCATGGTTTAAGTGTTTCAAGGGCAAATATGAGACTTTGATGTGCAAAAAAAAAGAATATTGGCATCAATTAATTTGACATTCAATATTAGAATTTGATGCATAATTAAGTGTTCAATCCTTATTTGATAAAATAAATCACTCATTTAAACAACTTAATTATGCAATTCTAACCCTTTATCAATATGATTTTTGCCTCTTTTGTCTGTATTAAAGCAGCTACGAAAACACTGTGGATGAACAGTGTTGTGACCCATCTTGTAGTGTGATTCCTCAATAATAAAATCCTCTGCAGCTCCCGTGGACGTAGGCAATTTGCCGAACCACGTACATCTTGTGTCGTGTGTGATTGCGTGTGTGATCGTTTTTTTTCTCATTCGGTGTTATTTTCAATTCATTGTCATCGTTTTTCACAACAGTAATTACATAGAGAACTCTCCAATTCCTATCAGGTATATTGATTCCAATTCCTATCAGGTATATTGATGTTTTCCATACTACAGAAATTTCACCAATATGATGTGCAAATAGGAAGACCACCGAAAATAGATTAAGTGAAGCATACCAACCATCTACGCAACATATAACTTCATAACAGAAATATATATCCTCAAAGCTAAATAAAACATAAGTTTCGTTCACAAACATATAAATGACTGAGGAGGCACTCACCGTGACAAGGTTGTTAGAGTAGCCAAGATATCTTTGGACAGAAGTGCCTTCACAAACCACATGACTGGCATTGCAACCAGCAAACCATTTTTCTACAACTTTGGCACCTTCTCTGGTGGCAGCCTCAACAACCTACCAAAGATATCAATCATCTCATGAGTTGCTCGAGGTACCTATAGAGATGCTTACTCGACAGAAGCAGGGTGTCCCCCCAACCCCCCCCCCCCCCCCACCCAAAACAACACTTAATAACAGATTGACAGTTGGCTTCAAATTCTCTAAACTCCAAACAAAACACACTATTTCCCACTAAACATTCAAGTTTACCTTATTACGCAGTTCAGCTGAAATGTCTGGATCAACATACATGAAATGACCAGAAAGAGAAGAGTCCACACTTGTGCTAAACTCTCTTCCCGATAACCATAGATGTGATTCTTCTATCTTGTTAGATTGCGTGGCAACGTGAGCACCAACGGGAAGACAGGAATTTTCAGAGCTAGCAAACCCAGCAAGTCGACTTAATTCATCCAAGAGCATACCATTTTCTTCAACACTCTTAACACTGTAGAGTGATTCACTCAGTCTCACTGCATCATACAAAACAAGCTAATTTTCTTTTTTGATAGGTGACAAGGCAACAAATTAAATATAAAGTACCGAATAAGATCATATGTCAATTGGCTTATATTTCTTAGACCAATACTTGCGCATGGAATGATTTAGGTTAAAAAATCCTTATGATACAAGATCTAGACCTCAAAATACAGAAAGAGAGAACATCATTTAACCTACATACAACCCAAACTTAACCAGATATTGTTTGTTGATAAGAGGTTCTTAATCCCCAATCATCACAAAAGTGCTAAAACTTCAGAAGAAACCACTCACTAGTATGTGAATGGTTTAAGAAACTTTACCATCTATTTTTTGAACAGCCATTTTTCCCATCCAGATTACATTCGACGTGAAAGTAGAACACCAAATGTCACACACTGATGTCATACCCAAGCACCTGGGGTTTTGAGTATATGAAACTAGGGGGTTCATCTTCATATGGTTGAATAATTTCAAAATAAGTTCTAAAATAACGTTTTTCAAGTTTTCATTTAAGTTGGCCTTATGATTGATGTGCAATTGTACCAGAGATAGGGGGGTGGGAGCAAGCCATCTTGTTTGGTCCATATCCTAGATGGGCTGCAGGCACGTAACTGAGATCCTTGAGATTGTCAGCCCTTAAATAAGTGGTGTAAATGTGGGTTGGCCACTTGAGAGATTAAAAGGAAAATGTTGTTATATGCATGAATGTCCTCTAAAAATGTGTGAATGTCAATTAAAAATTAAAATCAATTTTACCCTACTTGATATGTAATGTATCTATTTACTGTATTTGAATCTCTTAGCATTTGGTTTGTCACAACAAAATGACATTGAAAGTGTTTACTAAGTTTTCAGGTAATGTCATTCTCTACAATTATCATTAAGTTCTAATATAAATTTCTATTCATGCTTTGAGGTATTTTTGGATCTTTATAACCTGGTGCAATAAAATTTAATGAAAGTGAAATTCCCAACCCTATAAAAGGGCATGTTATATACGTTATTTAAGTTTATTGATAAAGTTTACTTAGTCGTTTATTTACCGATTTTTTGAATTATGATATCTAACATTGTATCCTTGACAGAAAGGGATTATAATACTAAATGCCAATAAGACTTCAAAAATGATCCAACTGATAGGTAGCAGATATTTTTTTTTATAATTAATAAGATAAATTTATTCCAAGTAAATAGGCATAGCCCAAATACACAGGATATATACAAATGAGAACACCTACTTACTAGCTAAAACAGAAAATAACTAAGACAGAACAGTACAATCATTCCCATTCCTTACAAGATTCTTCACCCAATATAGTACTAAGAAAAAACTCCCCGAGTTCCCCTATAGAATGTGCCCAGTTATCAAAGCATCTCCCATTCCTCTCTAGCCATAAACACCAAAGTAAGCACAGGGGAATCATCTTCAGCACTGCAGTCCTATTACTTCTCCCCCCGATACCTTGCTAGCAAGCAAAGAAATCCACCACATGCCTAGGCATCACCCATGAAATGCCAATCCTTGCAAAAGTCTCATTCCACAATGAAGTCGCCACATCACAATGAAGAAAAAGATGGTCAATAAATTCACCATCCTTTTTACATATAAAACACCATTCAGCCATCTGAAAACCTCTCTTCCTCAAATTGTCTGTAGTTAATATTTTCCCTAGGGACACCAGCCAGCAGAAAAACGCAACCTTACTAGGCACCTTGGCTCCAAATACTTTTCCAGGGGTAGTCTCTGACCGCATGACTGGTTAACACCTTATAATAAGAGCTCACTGAAAATCTTAGATTAACTGTATGCACCCACAGCAGACTGTCCTCCCTGTTCAGATCAAGTTTCATCTCATATAATCTTCCTAAGAAGTCAGAAACTTCCCCTACTTCCCAATCCTGCACATCTCTAATAAATTCCACAGTCCAGCAAATCAAATTATTAGAAAAGTGATAAGAATCAGCTACTGCAGCCCCTTTATCTTTAACAATCCTGAAAAGGTTAGGAAAGACAACCTTAAGAGGAGAGTCCCCACACCAGATGTTGTGCCAAAAATCTTTGCCCCATTTCCCACCTTGAATATGGAATTCTTGACAAAGTCCCCCCATCCCAGCCGAATAGACTTCCATAGACCCACTCCTAATGTCCCACGAACTTCACTCGTACACCAACTCCCTCACATCCTCCCATATTTAACATCCACAAAATTTCTCCAAAATGCATTGCTCTCGTTAAGGTATCTCCAAAGCCATTTCCCAAGTAGAGCTTTATTGAAAAGTCTTAAATTTCTCACTCCCAACCCTCCATAAGAAACCAAGGGACTAACCTTTTTCCAACTCACCAAATGAAACTTTCTCTCCTCCCCATACCATCCCACAGAAAGTTCCTATAAATCCTCTCAACAGCCCCCCACTGGTCAAGGAAAGAGAGAGAGGAAATATGTAGGGAGATTAGTCAAAGTGCTCTCGATCAAGGTAACTCTTCCACCTTTAAACAAACATAATTTTTTCCAGCCTGCTATTCTCCTCCTAATCTTCTCAATCACCCCATCCCAAATAAAAACTGATTTATGAGAGGCACCCAAAGGTAGTCCAAGGTATCTCATAGGTAACGCAGCTTTCTTACATCCCAAAATATTGGCCAGATCCAAAATATTCCTCATTGTACCCACTGGAACAATTTCAGACTTGGAAAGATTAGCTAGTTTGGGTGGTGAGAATACTTCACTACTATTCATTATTTTATCATTACTTTTCACCTATGTTTTACTATTTTGTACTACTATGCACTACTATTCAATAATTTTCACTACTATTCATAGAGTATCTGAGATAATCTCACTACCCAAACACAAACTAAATCTCAAACCAGAAACAGCTTCGAAGCATAACAGTAATGCTCTCAAAACACGAAGGTGATCTTGATAGTTATCACATAAAATCAAAGTGTTGTCTGCGAAAAGCAAAAGTGATACTGAAATACTATCCCGTGTCTAATTACCCACCACAAATCCTGACAGAAAACTTCCTTCGACAGCCGCCTCAAGCATACCACTCAATGGATCTATCACTATTACAAATAGGAAAGGAAATAAGGGGTCTCCTTGCCTCAAATCCCGAGAGCTATTAAAAAAACCAACCGGATTGCCATTTACTAATATCGAAGATCTGGCCGTCAAAATACGTGTGTTTGGGTGTTGAGAATACCTCAACACTTCTCAATATACTCCACTACCATTCATTACTTTATTATTACTTTTCACCTACTTTTTACTGCTATTCATTACTTTTTACTACTATTCACTATTCTATTATTACTTTGTATCTATTTTTTCACTACTATTCACAACATACCTCAACACTTCTCAATACCCAAACCCAACTTTAATCCATGAACACCACTTCTCACCAAAACCAAATCTCCCAAGTATAGAAGAAAATCCCAATTGACATGGTCAAAAGCCTTTTCCATATCCAATTTAACTAAAACTCCAGATTTACCCATTCTTATTATACTTTCCAAGCATTTATTTGCAATTAGAACCGAATCAAGAATTTGTCTTCCCCTCACAAATGCATTCTGAAACTTTGAAATAATCTTGCCCATAACCACACTAATATGATTTACCAACACTTCCGCAATAATTTTATACACCCCATTTACCAAACTTATAGGGCAAAAATCTTTGATCTCCATTGCATCTGCCTTTTAAGGAATGAGACGATTTGCTAACACTTTCACAATAATTTTATACGCCCCGTTTATGAAACTAATAGGGCGAAAATCTTTGATCTCCATTGCACCTGCCTTTTAGGAATGAGAGAAATGAATGTAGTAGTATTAAGACTCTTCTCAAATTTTAGGAATGAATGGAATTCACCAAGAACTTTCATAATGTCATCCTTCACTATGTCTCAACATGCTTGGAAAAATGCAATGGAAAAACCATCCGAGGCCGGTGCCTTGTCCTTCGCCATACCTTTAACCACATCAAGAACTTCTTCTTCCTCAAAAGTTCACTCCAACCAATCTGCACTCATTTGCTCAATGGGCTCAAACACCAGCCCATCTAACTTTGGTCTCCATGAATATACTTCCGTAAAAGGCTTCTCATAATAGCTCACAATGTGGTCTTCAATTCCATCCTCCACGTCGCCAATTCCATCTTCCATACTCCCTCAATGTCGGGTAGTAGATATAGACGACCAAATCAATGTCATAAGTGATACTGCAATTCCTTGTTCATAAACAATACCACAATAGAACTGATTTAGTTGCCTTAAGGTTCCAAGAGCCAATGAATCACCTACATAATGTGACGTTTATATGTGAGCACTTCATTATGCATTATACATTATGTAAGTACTTTATCACTACATTTATGGTTGGATGCTTACACCTAAATACTTTATTGGGCATTAAAGTGCATTTACCTTTATTAGTCCCTACATCCCAATTAAACTTTTTGCTTTATTTCTTGGAGCATGCCAAGATACACATCCCATGTGAAACCCCATATCGAGTGAGTATAGGTAGTATATGGGATCTCACATTTCTTGGAATAGAGAAGTTCTTAATCTTTATAATGATTCCAATATGCTCCAATTATACCACTAATAAGTCCTTTTAGAGTATAGACTCAGATGTGGCTTGGGCCTCATTTGTGGTGGTACAAATGGTATTTAGAGCCTATCCCAACCAAAAATGTCGGACTTGAGCCGTGCCACCTATGATGGAATGGTCCAATGAGGACGTTTGTAATTTGAAAGGGGAGATTGTGATACCCGACATTGAGGGAGTATAGGTGGTGGATCCCACATTGCTTGGGATGGAAATTTTTTTTCCCTTTTATTGGCACCGGGTGTCCATAACAAAGTCCCAATTCATTCCAGGGTTGCGTAGACCCTAGTTTTCAGCAAGTGCACCACAGGTAATTCAACGGAAAATTCTCCAATCAGATGTGGCTTGGACCTCCCTTAGGGCATTACAAATTTACCAACACCCTCAATACAAGATCTCATAAACCACCTATACTCACCACTTAGTACGGCATACCACAATCCCTCCCCCCTTAATACTCCCAACGTCCTCGTCGGGTCATTCCATAATGGGTGACATGGCTAAAGTCCCACAATTCTGATTAAGATAGGCTCTAATACCATTTGTAACACCCCAAGGGAAAGCCCTAGCCACATTTTGGCCCATTCTCCAAAATGACTCCCATTGGAATCTGTAACACACCCTCCCATAGAGTGTTACGTACTTTCATAATTGTGCCAAATAAAGAGATCCAACTTGATAAAAAAATATCTCATTTATTGAAAAAAAAAACTGGAAAATGTACATAAAAGACGTACTGAAAAATATTTAAATAAATAGTCTCATTGCAATGAAATTTAAAATTGTTATTTTTGTGTAAAAAACACTTATTAACTGAGTCTGTCCCAATTCATTCCAGGGTTGCGTAGGCCCTGGTTTTCAGCAACTGCACCTCAGGTAATTCAACGGAAAATTCTCCAATCAGATGTGGCTTGGACCTCCCTTAGGGCATTACAAATTTACCAACACCCTCAATACAAGATCTCATAAACCACCTATACTCACCACTTAGTACGGCATACCACAATCCCTCCCCCCTTATACTCCCAACGTCCTCGTCGGGCCATTCCATAATGGGTGACATGGCTAAAGTCCCACAATTCTGATTAAAATAGGCTCTAATACCATTTGTAACACCCCAAGGGAAAGCCCAAGCCACATTTTGGCCCATTCTCCAAAATGACTCCCATTGGAATCTGAAACACACCCTTCCCATATAGTGTTACGTACTTTCATAATTGTGCCAAATAAAGAGATCCAACTTGATAAAAAAATATCTCATTTATTGAAAAAAAAAACCGGAAAATATACATAAAAGATGTCCTGAAAAATATTTAAATAAATAGTCTCATTGCAATGAAATTTAAAATTGTTCTTTTTGTGTAAAAAACACTTATTAACTGAGTCTGTCCCAATTCATTCCAGGGTTGCGTAGGCCCTGGTTTTCAGCAACTGCACCTCAGGTAATTCAACGGAAAATTCTCCAATCAGATGTGGCTTGGACCTCCCTTAGGGCATTACAAATTTACCAACACCCTCAATACAAGATCTCATAAACCACCTATACTCACCACTTAGTACGGCATACCACAATCCCTCCCTCCTTAATACTCCCAACGTCCTCGTCGGGCCATTCCATAATGGGTGACATGGCTAAAGTCCCACAATTCTGATTAAGATAGGCTCTAATACCATTTGTAACACCCCAAGGGAAAGCCCTAGCCACATTTTGGCCCATTCTCCAAAATGACTCCCATTGGAATCTATAACACACCCTCCCATAGAGTGTTACGTACTTTCATAATTGTGCCAAATAAAGAGATCCAACTTGATAAAAAAATATCTCATTTATTGAAAAAAAAACTGGAAAATATACATAAAAGACGTACTGAAAAATATTTAAATAAATAGTCTCATTGCAATGAAATTTAAAATTGTTCTTTTTGTGTAAAAAACACTTATTAACTGAGTCTATCCCAATTCATTCCAGGGTTGCGTAGACCCTGGTTTTCAGCAACTGCACCTCAGGTAATTCAACGGAAAATTCTCCAATCAGATGTGGCTTGGACCTCCCTTAGGGCATTACAAATTTACCAACACCCTCCATACAAGATCTCATAAACCACCTATACTCACCACTTAGTACGGCATACCACAATCCCTCCCCCCTTATACTCCCAACATCCTCGTCGGGCCATTCCATAATGGGTGACATGGCTAAAGTCCCACAATTTTGATTAAGATAGGCTCTAATACCATTTGTAACACCCCATGGGAAAGCCCAAGCCACATTTTGGCCCATTCTCCAAAATGACTCCCATTGGAATCTGTAACACACCCTCCCATAGAGTGTTACGTGCTTACATAATTTGTGCCAAATAAAGGGATCCAACTTGATAAAAAATATCTCATTTATTGAAATTAAAAAAAAAAAAAAAAAAACTGGAAAATATACATAAAAGATGTCCTGAAAAATATTTAAATAAATAGTCTCATTGCAATGAAATTTAAAATTGTTCTTTTTGTGTAAAAAACACTTATTAACTGAGTCTGTCCCAATTCATTCTAGGGTTGCGTAGGCCCTGGTTTTCAGCAACTGCACCTCAAGTAATTCAACGGAAAATTCTCCAATCAGATGTGGCTTGGACCTCCCTTAGGGAATTACAAATTTACCAACACCCTCAATACAAGATCTCATAAACCACCTATACTCACCACTTAGTACGGCATACCACAATCCCTCCCCCCTTATACTCCCAACGTCCTCGTCAGGCCATTCCATAATGGGTGACATGGCTAAAGTCCCACAATTCTGATTAAGATAGGCTCTAATACCATTTGTAACACCCCAAGGGAAAGCCCAAGCCACATTTTGGTCCATTCTCCAAAATGACTCCCATTGAAATCTGTAACACACCCTTCCCATAGAGTGTTACTCACTTACATAATTGTGCCAAATAAAGAGATCCAACTTGATAAAAAATATCTCATTTATTGAAATTAAAAAAAAAAAAAAACTGGAAAATATACATAAAAGATGTCCTGAAAAATATTTAAATAAATAGTCTCATTGCAATGAAATTTAAAATTGTTCTTTTTGTGTAAAAAACACTTATTAACTGAGTCTGTCCCAATTCATTCCAGGGTTGCGTAGGCTCTGGTTTTCAGCAACTGCACCTCAGGTAATTCAACGGAAAATTCTCCAATCAGATGTGGCTTGGACCTCCCTTAGGGCATTACAAATTTACCAACACCCTCAATACAAGATCTCATAAACCACCTATACTCACCACTTAGTACGGCATACCACAATCCCTCCCCCCTTAATACTCCCAACGTCCTCGTCGGGCCATTCCATAATGGGTGACATGGCTAAAGTCCTACAATTCTGATTAAGATAGGCTCTAATACCATTTGTAACACCCCAAGGGAAAGCCCAAGCCAAATTTTGGCCCATTCTCCAAAATGACTCCCATTGGAATCTGTAACACACCCTCCCATAGAGTGTTACGTACTTTCATAATTGTGCCAAATAAAGAGATCCAACTTGATAAAAAATATCTCATTTATTGAAAAAAAAAAGTAGAAAATATACATAAAATATGTCCTGAAAAATATTTAAATAAATAGTCTCATTGCAGTGAAATTTAAAATTGTTATTTTTGTGTAAAAAACACTTATTAACTGAGTCTGTCCCAATTCATTCCAGGGTTGCGTAGGCCCTGGTTTTCAGCAACTGCACCTTAGGTAATTCAACGGAAAATTCTCCAATCAGATGTGGCTTGGACCTCCCTTAGGGCATTACAAATTTACCAACACCCTCAATACAAGATCTCATAAACCACCTATACTCACCACTTAGTACGGCATATCACAATCCCTCCCCCCTTATACTCCCAACGTCCTCGTCGGGCCATTCCATAATGGGTGACATGGCTAAAGTCCCACAATTCTGATTAAGATAGGCTCTAATACCATTTGTAACACCCCATGGGAAAGCCCTAGCCACATTTTGGCCCATTCTCCAAAATGACTCCCATTGGAATCTGTAACACACCCTTCCCATATAGTGTTACGTACTTTCATAATTGTGTCAAATAAAGAGATCCAACTTGATAAAAAAATATCTCATTTATTGAAAAAAAAAAAACCGGAAAATATACATAAAAGATGTCCTGAAAAATATTTAAATAAATAGTCTCATTGCAATGAAATTTAAAATTGTTCTTTTTGTGTAAAAACCACTTATTAACTGAGTCTGAAAATCTCTTGAAACATGATCTATGCCGGTTGCATGCTCTTCAACACTATCTTCTTTACCTGGACATTTCAACTGCCTATGGCCACAAGAAGAACAGCTTAACTTATCATAACATATGATGGTGGACCACACTTAGATTCATGGCTAGCACATCCACCAACAACTGCATTGGTACCATGCAATCTCTTATGGCGATTCTTAAAGCTTCTTTCATAACTTGTCTTTTGTCTTTCTTATCATGATGCATGCAGAACACTCAATATGGGGTATCACATCCCAAATAAAAATAAATTTCAGATGTACCACTATACTTTTATGTTACCATTAATAACTATGACATTTCAAACAAAAAACAAAGAAAGTGTGACAGAGAACATCTTTAAGAGAAATGTTTGGTTCACAAATAGATTTAAGAAAAATAAATTCACAAATGCGAGTTGTTGTGGTACACTATTTGCAAAGCCTTTTTTACCATAAAGTAGATCTAACTTATCACATCTAGCCACGAGTGTGAGCTTTACTTTTGTGATATCTCTTTGTAAACCTAGCACTTCTCCCATCTTTTATTCTCCAAGTGGGGACTTGGGGTATATACATATATAGAGACCATAAAATCCTTAAGAGATTTGTGTATGGAGTGGGACTTATTTTATTGGCTATAATTTAGGATGAATTAAGTTCTCAAGTGTTAAGAACATCTATGTGCTAGGAATAAATAAAATCACAAATAGGGCAGAACATTGACATTGTTGAGCGCACGGACAGACATTTAGGATCCTAATATATCATGTAAGCTTGTGCTCCATACCTTTCAACCTTCATTTGACAAAAACATTTAATGCAACTAGGAGATTTATTGGTTCAAAAGATTGTAACCTGATTCATTGTATGCCAAGAATTTTAACTCTACATACAACTTAAATCTAAATAACAAACTGACAGCAAATTTGAAACAAAAGCAGATAGAAAGTAGTTAGTTTATAATAAAAAAAATTAAAAAAAAATCTTATAAAATAGAAAGTAGCTCATTATACCATTCCTCCGGACACTATCCACAAACCACCCAAGCGTGACGATAAAGAGACTATTTTTTGATCCATGCTTCAAAGCGTGCTCAAACTTACGTCCACCAAAGTTGTAATATGAGTTAAGGAGTTCAGAAAAGCATTAAATAATTGAAGAACATCACAGGTATTAGAGATACCGATGCTTTTTTCTTGATTGTTATTAGAGATACTGATGCTAGGATCAGGAAATGAAACAAAGCCCTCCCATTAGTCTACTTGATATACATCTCATGAGAAAGGGGGAAGCTATGATTTTTTTTCCTTGTAGTGGCCAGACTAGTCCCATAAGAAATATAATACACCTCCAGTCATTGTAAGGACTTAGATTTCTACAAAAAACCTAAAAGCAAAATAAAACAATTAAACATAGACTATCTAAGCAACACAGTCTAAAATAACATATAAAATCAAATGAAGGTAATTTTTATACTTTGTAAGAAGAATTATCCAACATTTTTTTGGGGGTCAAATTTTTTAGTTTTAAAAAAGAGTCATATTTTGTGGGGCGGAGGAAATTTTTCTCCAAGGTTTTTTTTTTTTTTTTTTTTTTCAAATTTTGGGAGGAACAAGGGGGATTCTTGCAGATATTTTCAGGGCCAAGGAGTGGGGATTTTCTCAGGATTTTAGGGAGGCCATGGCCACCCATCTTCACACTCCCTTGCCTCTGCCTTTACCATGAATACACATAAGATCATATTAAAAAATTCTACAAAATCAGCGATAATCAAACCAATTTCCTTTTCCTCCTAAAAAGCTTACCAATTGATTCAACTAAAGAAGATTGGAAATGAAACCAAGTAAGTACCCACGGCACTTGTCCACATATAGTGTACACTAAACAGAATGAGAGAAAACAGCATCAGTGACTGAGTCTTAAGCCAATCTTACTGAGTTTGACCACTATACAATAAGACAATTGAAACAATTTCAAAAACAATTTAAAGGATATTTGGACCACCAAATGAGTACACTGAGGTTGCAAATTAGGGCTGTATTGGCCACCTAATCTCTGTGTCGCCTCCATTACTTGTTTTCTAGTTTCTGCCAAAACAAAAAAACATAAATTGACTTTAGCTACCTATATATAAATGAAAAGTAATTATAAAATGATGAAGCAATGTTCCACGGAAGAAAAGTGAGTCATGCGCAGGGAAGTATATCAGAAAACCCATCTATACTAACAACATGACGACAATGGGCCGATTTTCCCTCCCTATACTAGTAACTTCTGACAATTGAATTTTTACATGTAGTGAAATGTTCATTCAAAATACCAATCCTTCATATTGAGAAAAAAAAAATCGAAAAGAAAAGTGACGGGGACATAAAAAAGGTTTCATAAAAATTGGGATTTACTGGTTCAGAAAAGATATTTCAAAACTTCCATGTAAAAGGATTTTGTTAATGACAACATGCATGTTTTTTCCTCAGCCATGACTTCATGTATTTGAAAATGAGCAATTTGATCCACGGATATACGAACTAAACAGTAGTTGGTAGAAAGTGAAAGAAAACCGTTCATAACTTCGTGTATTCTGAATATGGCGAAGCTATTCACTGCAATTACGATACAAAATGCAACCAAAAAGCTATAAACAAAAATAAAACGACAAAAATGAGTATTTTGGGAAATAGAAAAGCTCAGGCGTTGCCATTCTTTGATCAATATAATTATTTATTTATCAAAAAAAAGAAAAGCAGAAGCCGCATCCCCCAAAAAACATGGGGACACAAATCGAATTAGAATTCCAAAAACTCGCATGACAACAGGAAGAAAAAAACAAATAAGCATGTGAGCAGAATTTAAATTGGAAAAAAAAAACAAGAAAAAGAAATTGACAATAGTAAATCGGATAACTTTATACCTTTGGATAGACCGGTAACACAGATAACAAGGCCGGCAAAGGGACCGCTTGATCGGACCGGCACGGGCTCAGACGGAGCAGAGGACGAAGCAGGAGACATGGGTTCCAACGGTTGAAGAGCTCTGAAAGAAGACAATGGAGATGAGAGTCCAAGGAATAGCCTAGAACACCCTTTGCTGTCTACCACCTCAACTCTACCACCCCTACCACTACCACCACCACCATTCATAACTACCACCTTAACTGCTATTTATTTGCCAAAAAATAGTTAACCATAACTTAACCCAGTCTGAATTTTGAAATCAAAGCAAATGGGCTTAGGGCAAAAACAAAAATCAAAGCAAATGGGAAAGAGACGACAAAAAAAAAAAAAAAAAAGGATAGAAATGGTTCGAGAAATAAAAGAACTAAAGAATCTGCTAGAATTGTAAAGAAGTTCAAGACTCAGATGATGGAAACTTGATTGAATTTTGAGGATGTGTATCATGTAATGATCATTCCTTGACTTCAATATACATCTAAGAGTTTCGAGAAACCAAAAAAAGACGACTTCTCTTGAAGGACGTGAAGAGCATGTAGGACAGGTCGCTTCGAGGATGCTTTTTGTTTCGCTTTAGTGACTGTGTGTTGAGTCCAAAAGTGAAAGAAGGGTAAAAAGAAAAATGATAAATGCAAGCGCCTAACACAATTGGCGCGCAACCGGCTTATCCACGTCACTCCCATTTCATTTTAAAAATATATAAAAAATGATTGAAAGAAAAGATTAAAAAAAGAAAAAAAGAAAAAAAAGAAAAAAAGTGCATTGAACTTGTCGACCAGTAACTTCGGTAAAGCATTGGTCTCAGTAGCAGTCCCAACAAACAAATACTAGGTTTCTCGCTTTGTCTTCGTTGTCTTGGCCATTCTCTCCTTCAAGATCGTCTCCTATTTTCAGGTAAATTTATTTATTTGTGTTTATGTTTTTTTTTTTTTTACCCTTCCTCGTTCTCTATTTTCTTGGAAACCGAAATTGGTCTGTGTAAATCTGCAGAAGTGCCACGCAGAAATTCAAGTGAATGAGCTGAGCTTCAAACCCTCATCACCGTTTTCGATTGTGCTCGAAGCCCTTCAGAAGCAAATTGGGTTTGCCTTTTTCTTTCCCTGATTCTGTCTTTTTCCGACTTCTAATTTATTATCTTCGCTTGGTTGCTCAGATTACGTATGACAAGAAACGGCTCCTGAGACCAACTTTGTAAAGGAACGGCTCCTCTCTGACACCGTTGGTTAGCCCTTAGAGCCCCTGACGACAGCCATCTCCCCTTAGAAAGCCCTAGCGAAACCAGAGCAAAAGGAAATCTTTGGCTCCATAGTTGTTGGTCTCCTAATTCAAAACCAAATCAGACGAAGACGAAGAAGAAAACCCAGCTAAAAACTGAAACTTAGCTCTGTTTTTGCTTTCATCTGTAGCTCCATAGTTATCTTTGACAAAACAGTGCGTTTTTATTTTATTTAATCACGTCAGCCGCGCTTACATGGCGCTTACATGGGACGACTGTCCCCAGCAGAATTGGGGTAAAAATAAAGAAAAAGTCTGGATGCAGTCGTTTTGAGCAGTCGGCTTGCAAACAGCTTCGCTGACGTGGATAAAACGAAAATGCTCCGTTTTGATAATTTTGATTTTCACAGTCGTGGAGTCCCTCAGAAGCCCAGACGTCATTTCCCTCCTCTCTCCATTCAGTCCTCCCACCTCGACTCAGTCCCTCAGACCTCGTCTCCCTCTCCCTCTCCCTCTCTTCTTCTCTCATTCCATGCCTCGATGCAGTACCCTAACCCAAAACCCAGTCCCTCCGAAGAAATGGTCTCATTCAGTCCCTTAGAGGCCATTCCCTAACCCTAAACAGCTCTAGATCTAACCCAAAACCTAACCATTTGCAAAACCCTAACCCAAATCAGATCTGTTGCCCTGGCTCCACTCCATTCGTCTTGGTTCGTGCTGCGTTGCTCTCTACAGCTCCGACCGTCGAAACCGTGAAGATCCGCTGCATCGGTGTGCGCCACAAGGCTCTGCCAGACAAAGCCTCTGTTTTCCCCCCTGCGATTCTCTTTCTCTCCTCTGCACCTTTGCTCACCGTGGAACGTCCAGACCGACGCCTCTCGCTCTCGGTTTCCGACACCGGCATGCATATATTTATCCGCTCACGTTCCCTTCGTAATATTTTTCTAGGGCTTGCTTACGCTTTCTATTTTTAATGACTGTTATCTTTTTTTAATTGATTTTCCTGTTGGTTTCCGGGGTTCTTGCGGCGCTAGAACCTGATTTTCAGGTTCCTTCAGAGTGTAAGCCCTAATTTTTGTTCTTTTTTCGAGTGATTTTTGTCTTATGGGTTTTTTCATAGTGGATGGTTCGAGTGTTGGCTAATTTTAGCTCTTTTTGGGGGGGGGGGGGGGGGCGCCCCATTGGAATTGGTTCAGAAAGCGCGCATTCAAATTTGGCTTTTTGAGCAGCGAGACCTGAGGATTGAGGGCCGGATCATTGTATTAACAGGTTGGGCATTTCGGCATAGCTAAGGAGTATTGTAGTCATGGATTTCAGAATGTTGGTTTAGTTGCTGAGGGCTGGAACTTGTGAATTGTAACTGCAAGAACAATTTCATTACTTGATGTATTTACAGCAAGACATTTTTGGCAAAGCTAAGGCTTGATGTAGTTTGGTTTGATGTATGAACATTATCTGATTTTGTTTAAATATATGCCAATTATTGTAGTTAGGAATTGGCCCCTGTTGCTTATGCAAGCTGTAATAAAATTCGTATCTCCTCTTTTCATCAAGTATTTAGCCTCTGGTAGCAATTACATATAAATTTGTGTAATAAGTACATAAAGAAGCCCCCCCGCCCCGTCCATGCGAGGGGCGGGGGGCAGGGGCAAAAAAAGCCCCCCCGCATGGGCGGGGGCGGGTTGGGGTTGACCCCGCCCCCGGGGGGGGGGGGGGGGGGGGGTAGCACCCCTTGGCAGACCCGTCCATGCGAGGGGCGGGGGGCGGGGGCAGGTAGCACCCCTTGGCAGACCTGTACAGCTTGCACATTCCATGCAATTACGCACATGAGCACAGGTTTCACTTTCCATGCAGCAGCACCTGTGTACATCAAAACCATAAGTCCACTGAATTCTGCTTTCCTGGTGAATACGAATTGGCACCTTCTCCATAACAAATTACAAATATCAATCATCAATAACTAACCATGCATCCCATACCATCAATTACTCCATTATCCTTTCCATAACTGGATTATTCATCATAAATATTAGCATTTCTTCAAAAAATCATAAAGGGAATAAAATATAACCTCAAAACAATTTTCTTAAATCTCCAAATGCCATAACCTGTTTATCCTCAATAACAAGTAAATTGATTTTCTGTCCAAGGAATTTTGCTATAACCGAGTCCTTCACTCCACTTTCATAATTACACATTATACACAAAATACCACCAATTTTACAAAATTAAAGAAATATACCTCCTCCTTCACCCATAAATACATAATTACATGATTGACACACATATAAAATCTCTTCAATGAACCAATAATTACAATGCGTTTTTCATCAAAATCGTCAAAATATTACTTCACAAAAAGCCTTTAAAAATGGTGCAATAATCAATAACCATGATTTTGCCACTGTTGTGACCCATCTCCACCCAAAGATGATGGGCCCCAAGGCAGATCAAGTCTTAAGGATCAATTACAAGATTAAGAGCCACGAAGATTAAGGGAGCAATGCAACAATTGGTGCAATCCAATTGGGATGAAACTAGCAAGAGCCCAACACACATGATGGGCTTGAAAGAATGAGAACCAGTTTTGATCCACTTGATCCAAGCTATGGAAGACACGACTTGAGCCGATTGTTATTAAAGACCATAGACTTATTTATTTCATTGAAATGACTTATTTTATTAGTCAAAGGAATTATTCTACAATAATTGGGCTTGGGAGATGTCTAGCCCATATGTCTTATTTCTAATGAACTAGGGTTTTTGGGAAGGCCTTGTATTTTGGCCAAGGGTATATTTGGAAAGTTATTAATTTATGTGAACTAGGGTTTTAGAAGTTACTGTAGCGCGGCACTGTTCACGCTACAGTACCCGCGGCACTATTCCTTTAGGGTTTTGGGAATTGTTTATTTAAGGCACTTGTAGCCTCATTTGAGAGGTAAGACATTTTTTATTGAATTTTCATTGTGAGTGAGTTTTCTCCTCGTGTTCTTAATTGAACTCTTGAACTTATCAAAGGTAAATCACAACCTTTGTGGCGTTCCTCCTTGTAATTTGGGTTCTTGAGACGGGATTTCATTGGGTCTAGATTTTAATATAATTTAGGTTCTTGGAACGAGATTTCAACGGGTCTAAATTCTCCATCCATAGACTTGAGTTTGGCGTTCTTGGGTTTGTTTTCCAATATTGTTGTTGGGTCTCAAAGCGAGTCGATTGAGGTTCACATCATTTGGTATTCAGAGCAAGGTTTCCAATCAGGTCTGATTCTATCTTTTTATTTATTGTATTGTTAATTCTAGGGCTTCAATGTTCTAGAATTGCCCAAAAAAAAAAAAAAAAAAAGCACAAAAATTCGTTTTTCCTAGGGCTGCCAAAATTTGCACCATCTAGGGTTTCATTGATTTCCTTCTATTTCCTTGCCAATTTGTAAGTGTTTGAATTCAATTGCTTGATTATCACAATTGAATATTCCTGTTTGTGGTTGAATTTTTGAGAAAAGAAAAGAAAAAGAAAAGAAAGGAAAAGAAAAGAAAGGAATAGAAAAGAAAAGAAAAGAAAGGAAAGGAAAAGAAAAGAAAAGAAAGGAAAAGAAAAAAAAATTCGAAAAAAAAAAAATTTCAAAAAAAAAAAAGGGAGAGAGAAGGAAAGTAGAGGTAGCATATTCAGTGGTTGCTATATAGTTACAATAAAAGAGAAAGAAAGAAATTTGTTGATTGGGTCTTGTCCTTAAAGGGGCTGAATTACCTTTTGTTACCTCTTTCTAGTTGGTATCTTGTGTTACAGTCACTCTTCCATTCGTATAATTTCCTTGATTCCCTTGTCATTTTATTCATTCCGTGTTTCTCTTGTTCTTGTTTCTTGGATCTAATTATTAGTTGGGATAAAACAAGGTTGTATTGCCTTGATTTAGTTCAATTAGTTTTGAAAGAACTTGAGTGGGAAAACTCTTGAGGTAAAAGCAAGAGAGTGTGAGATCATTATCGGGAAAAAGCCAATTAAGAGTGAAACACGAGTGGAGCGCCATTATTTGAGTGTAAACACGTGAGGGAGAGCGTGTGAGGTCTTTTTCCACTAACATTCTTTTTTTGTGCAGCACATACAATGTCTCATTAAAGTGACTCATAACCAAAGGGGATGTCAGACAATTCATTCTTTTTGTTGCAGTCCATGCAACAAAAGTTTGAAAAGTTAAATTTGAAGTTGGGGGAAGTGATGGATAAGATGGAACAACAAGGTGCATTGATTACAAATTTGCAAAGTGGGAGAGATAGGAGGAGATGTGAGCCTAGTATTGAGAATAGGTACAATAAGAATGAAGAGTATGG
The DNA here is from genome assembly GCF_018687715.1 of Carya illinoinensis. NCBI lineage: Eukaryota > Viridiplantae > Streptophyta > Magnoliopsida > Fagales > Juglandaceae > Carya > Carya illinoinensis. The sequence continues at coordinate 22,529,240 of NC_056756.1, read as the reverse complement.
CGAGTCTCTTGTTAGGCGTGCTCCCAATACAGAATTTAAGATGGATGGTATAGAGCAGCAAAGAGAGAACATTTTTCGTACTAGATGCCACATCAACAACAAGGTATGTAGTATGATTATTGATGGAGGGAGTTGTACTAATGTTGCTAGCACTACTTTAGTTGAGAAATTGAATCTACCTACTTTGAAACACCCTAGACCATACAAGTTTGCAGTGGTTGAATGATTGTGGGGAGGTTAGGATAAATAAGCAAGTGCTAGTTTCTTTTTCAATTGGGAGGTACAAGGATGATGTACTTTGTGATGTTGTGCCTATGCATGCTGGCCATATTTTGTTGGGGAGGCCGTGGCAGTGTGATAGGAGAGTGATCTATGATGGGTTTAGAAACATGTACAGTTTTGAAAAGGATGGAAAAAGAATCAAACTTGCTCCTTTAACTCCAACACAGGTCCATGAGGACCAACTGAAGTTGAAAGGTGAGGTTGATCAAAAAAGAAATAGTGAGGCCAAAACCTCAAGAGAAGGAGAGAGTGAAAAGAACAAAGAGAGTGAAGAAAAAATTGAGAGTGAAAAGAATAAAGAGACTGAAGCAAAGAGAGAGAGTGAAAAGAAAAAAGAGAGTGAAAAGGAAAAAGAGAGTGAAGAAAAAATAGAGAGTGAAAAGAATAAAGAGACTGAAGCAAAGAGAGAGAGTGAAAAGAAAAAAGAGAGTGAAAAGGAAAAAGAGAGTGAAGAAAAAATAGAGAGTGAAAAGAAAAATGAGACTGAAGCAAAGAGAGAGAGTGAAAAGGAAAAAGAGAGTGAAAAGGAAAAAGAGAGTGAAAGAAAAAAAGAGAGTGAAAAGAAAAATGAGAGTGAAAAGAAAAGCTGGAGTGAAGAAAGTGAGAGAAAAGCAAAGAGAGAAGTGAGTTTTTATGCTAAGGCGAATTTTACTACTAACGGATTTAATGAATCTTTGCCTAGTATTGTTATCTCTTTGTTGCAGAGATATAAGGTCGTAATTCCTAGCGGAGTGTTTAGTGGATTGTCATCTATTAGAGAGATGGAGCATTACATTGATTTTATACCAAGTGCGACAATCCCTATTCGACCTTTCTTTGAAGAACATGAGTCCTTGACGCACTTGAAAGGACACTGTAAGTTGAATAGAATGCATGACAAGTGGTGCAACTCATTGAGACATTTCCTTATGTAACTAAGTACACACAAGGTAAAGAAAATTTTGTGGTTGATACTTATGCAATAAGGTACGTCCTTGTCATCATTATAGATGCAAAGTTATTGAGACTTAAATATGATAAGAACTTGTTTGTTAATGATGATGGCATGACTAGTGTGTATGGAGTACGTAAGAAAGCATCGTTTTCTCATTTATATAGACTAGATTGGTACTTGTTTAGAGAGAAAAGATTTTGTGTGCCTACTAGTCTTATGCGTGAGTTGCTTGTGCATGGATGTGGTCTGTTGGGAAATTTTGATATAAAGAGGATTTTAGACGTGTTGGATGACCATTGGTGGGAGTACTACTTACCATTCATTGAATTTGCATATAATTGGAATGGTCATTTTGGTACGAAGAAAACCTTAGATGTGTTTCATGAACGTTTGTGGGAGTATCATTTGCCATTCATTGAATTGTTGGATGAACATTTCTTTTGGCCTAAAATGAAAAGAGACGTCAATTGCATTTGTGGCATGTGCATTACATGTAGGAAGGCCAAGTCTAAGGTTTTGCCACATAGGTTGTATACACCCTTACCCGTTCCTAGTAAACCATTGGTAGGCATATCTATGGACTTTGTTTTGGGGCTACGTACAACTAAAAGTGGTAGTGATTCTATTTTTGTGGTTGTGCATAGATTTAGTAAAATGTCACATTTCATTCCATGTCATAAAATTGATGATACCACAAACATAGCTAACTTATTTTTCAGGGGGATAGTGCGGCTTCATGGTGTACCTAGGAGTATTGTTTCTAATACTCAGCTCTTATGCACTGTTCTTCATAAGAATTTAAAAACTTGGGAGGATTGTTTGCCATTTAAAGAGTTTGCATATAATAGAACCTTGCATACTACTACTTCATATTCTCCTTTTGAAGTTGTTTATGATTTTAATCCACATAATTATTTAACTCTGATACTTTTATTTGTGGATGACAGAAATAGCTTGGATGGACATTTCCAAATTCTTGATAAAATTAATGATATTTCATATCTCGTGGATCTTCGAGGTATGTATCATGTGTTTGCTATTTTCAATATTACTAATCTTTTTCCCTTTGATCCAGGTGGAGATTCGAGGTCGAATCCTTTTGAGGAGAGGGGGAATGATGGGCCCCAAGGCAGATCAAGTCTTAAGGATCAATTACAAGATTAAGAGCCACGAAGATTAAGGGAGCAATGCAACAATTGGTGCAATCCAATTGGGATGAAACTAGCAAGAGCCCAACACACATGATGGGCTTGAAAGAATGAGAACCAGTTTTGATCCACTTGATCCAAGCTATGGAAGACACGACTTGAGCCGATTGTTATTAAAGACCATGGACTTATTTATTTCATTGAAATGACTTATTTTATTAGTCAAAGGAATTATTCTACAATAATTGGGCTTGGGAGATGTCTAGCCCATATGTCTTATTTCTAATGAACTAGGGTTTTTGGGAAGGCCTTGTATTTTGGCCAAGGGTATATTTGGAAAGTTATTAATTTATGTGAACTAGGGTTTTAGAAGTTACTGTAGCGCGGCACTGTTCACGCTACAGTACCCGCGGCACTATTCCTTAGGGTTTTGGGAATTGTTTATTTAAGGCACTTGTAGCCTCATTTGAGAGGTAAGACATTTTTTATTGAATTTTCATTGTGAGTGAGTTTTCTCCTCGTGTTCTTAATTGAACTCTTGAACTTATCAAAGGTAAATCACAACCTTTGTGGCGTTCCTCCTTGTAATTTGGGTTCTTGAGACGGGATTTCATTGGGTCTAGATTTTAATATAATCTAGGTTCTTGGAACGAGATTTCAACGGGTCTAAATTCTCCATCCATAGACTTGAGTTTGGCGTTCTTGGGTTTGTTTTCCAATATTGTTGTTGGGTCTCAAAGCGAGTCGATTGAGGTTCACATCAAAAGAGCTCCGGTTGTGCGCCATCCAGTCAAAATTTATCTGATAATTGAAAAATGGAAAATATAAATCATAACCTTTTGATGTATAACCAACGTTATTTGTAAAGTTTAAAAATCTTACACTGTCTTGACTACCAATCATGGGATGCGATTGGAGGGTTCCACTACTATTAAAAGCTTCAATGCTTTAATGGGAGAAGTAAGAGTTGACAATAAAACAAGTAGATTTTGAGGTTGAAAATATGAGGCATTAGATCCTTCTGTTCTTAAAGCACATAATATTAGTCAATAACAATGTATCCATCATCTTAATTGATCTTTTTATTTTTTTGCAAGCATAAATCAATGACCAAAATGATAAAAAGAAGCTTACCCTTACCCCAATATAACCTCAGTATTTGTAGTCAATTAATTTGTGACCTACAAGCTTGTGAAGACAAGCAGGGTATATAGAGAAGGGTCCCTAACACCTTCCTCTAATCAAGAAACAAAATTCCTTTTAATTTTGAAGGAAATGTGCAAAAAACGATGGCAACAAAACCTGTGAGGGTACCGAAAAGAGAAAACAAAGACAATAGAACAGGGAAAGAAAGCATTGTATTTTACATATTGCCCAATTCAGAGACCAAAACCTTATCTATTTTAAGCAATTTAAACTGTTTCGAGCAAGACAGAGCTAACAAATCCATAATGTAGTATAACAATAATCCCAAAAAAAAAACCAGTCACCTAAAGGGTTCATCAATACCTGAAACAAAAAATGTAGGCGTGTGATGGAGAAAAATGAAAGAGCAAGAATGACAGAAAAGATCAAGTTGCAAAGGAAAATAATGTGCTTTACCTCGACCTCTTTTTTCTCAGAGCGGTTTTGAACTTCCAAGGGGCAATTTCAAGCCGAATATGAAAAGCCATTAAACGTGGCAATCACGCAAGGACACTCCAATACAGGAAGAAACGGTTGAAGAAATGTAGACTGAGAAAAGAAAAAACTGGATCTTACACCTAATGAAGCTGCTGACGAAGAAGACCCACACGAAAAACCCACGAAAATGACGACCCATGGTGCCTGCACGACGAACCAGAACAATGTGGGTATCAATGAACCAGATCAAACGAGCAGGAAGAAGAAGAAACACAAAGATCCAGACAATGTGGCCCACGGATCTGACCCAATCTCAACTGAAACCAACAACAATGATCGGCCTTTGACCCACTCCAACGCAGACCGGACCAACCCGAAATCAACCCACCCAACGGCAACAGCTCTCTGCACCCACGACGAGGTAGTCTTCCTCCTTTCAATTCTGGGGGGCTCGCGAATGGAAGAAGCGGGAAATCACTCTTTTCGGAAATGCTTTCAATCTGCACCGGTTTTGGTTTTCATTTATATTTCGTATTTCATTTTTCATTTTTTTTTAATAGAGGCTGACGTGGCGTTACGCCACGTCAGCCGACTGCATCCCGATTACATCCAGCGACTGTGTATAGAACTACTGATCCGGTAAACAATGGGTTTTGGCTTCTCGAGACTTTTTTATTTATTTAAAAAAAAAATCAAATAAGATGAATGATTTATTGGTATTAAGAAAAATTTTATGTACAGCTACTTTTATATATTTTTTATGTATTTCACTAATATAATTGATTATGTTATTTTTTTAATATAAAATAATTGTTTAGCCAATCACATTAAAAAAATATATATAAAGAATACATAAAAATAACTATAAATTAGATATCTCTATCCAAAATAGTATGAATCACGTCCACCTGCCAACCCGTAGGGTCTAGGTGTGCTATTTGTAGGCCAGTCAGGTGCCGGCCCAACACCCCTACATACTCTCTATTAACTCCATTATTGATCGATCACCTTTTTTTTTCTCTATTTTCTTTGATTTTCATTGTATAAATAAAAATCAATTACTAAATAACTAGCCTTGCACGTGCTGGATTCCCCCTATATTGAATTTGAGGAAACAAATAAAAAAAAAATGATGTATTGAGATTACGGTAGAAGGTAATTTGCTTGTCCACCACGAAGACCCATATTGAATTTCTAGAGGGATATTTTCGTCACTTTTGTGAAGCGCTTTGATAGTACAAATTGGCAGGATCATGATGGAGCTAGGCTCTCGAGCATGTAAAGCGTACACCATTATACAAAAGTATCTAACCCTTGGATCAAATTTATTTGAGTGGGACCTTAGCTTCCGAGCATGTAAAGTGTACTTGATATCTCTCAGCAGAGAAAGAACCAAACCTCCACCAAAACTCTCATTTCCATAGACTCTGAGCAAATAACAAAATATTCCTCCAGCTCAGCATAAGTTTGTTATGGGGTCATGTCTTTTGTCATTTTGTACAGGTAGTTTTTTATTCCAGAATGATGTAGAATAGATATAGGTTGGTTATTCTTTCTATCTTTTGATTGTGTGAAATGGTATTGCTAGAGAGTATATATGTATAGAGGCAGTGTACAGATTCCACCACTGAATGAGAATTACAGAAGTTTTTCTTTCAATTCCTCTGTTCTTTCCTTACGGTTCTTTATCTTCAACATGGTAGCAGAGACCAGGTTTAACATGGTATCAGAGACCCCAGGTTACGAAACCTGAGGTCTTTCTTCTTTTTTTTTTTTTTTTTTTCCAGTCATTTCTTCATAGAGCTTCACTGCATTTTAATTCTCATTTCATTTCTTCAAAATGACGAAATCTACTTCCATCTCACCTTCTGAAGATCCAAAGAGCCATTTCTACCTACATCACAGTGACAATGCCAACACTGTGGTGATTGTTCCACCTCTTTCTGGCCCAAATTATCTCACATGGAATCGGTCATTCACCTTGGCCATCTCTATCAAAAATAAGCTTGGCTTTCTTGATGGAAGCATACCCACACCAAAGCTGACCGACCCTTTATATATCCCTTGGTTGCGTTGTAACAACCTTATTCTGTCTTGGCTACTCAACTCGATTTCGAAAGAGATAGCATCCAATGTGCTCTACATCAACTCAGCAAAGGAGGTGTGGGAGAAGCTGAAAACCCATTTTGCTCAACTTGATAATGTGTGCATATATCGGCTTCAGCAACAACTGTGACGCCCCCAAATCCCCACGCACGGACACGGGGAAATCGAGACGTCCGGATGATGACAACCTGGGTCACCACCCTATCGACGAGTGCCAAGTGTGTGTATGAGCAACAAATGTGCAAAGGGAAACGCAGCGGATAACGAAGGTCATATAACTAAGTACCAGAATTTTTCTTAATGTAATACAAGCTGCTTTAAAACATACATATTAAAACATTACAAGATACAAACGTAGTTTCAAAGCCAACTATAAAGCATAACTCCAACTCAGAATCCCGGCGGAGCCTCATCCTCGGGCTCAGCCTCCTCCTCCTCCTCGAAACCTGCACCAAAATCTACGGTACTAAAAATGGTACCGCAGGTAAGTAAAACCCAAACACCACCAGATAAAAACATATAAAACTCACACAGCATGCATGACATAAAGCAATACACATGTCCCATAAAACCATAAATTTTTCCACGCACGCCAAAACCCATTTGGCCCAAAAACATAACCTTTCCAATTATCACGCCAAAAGAAACCAGTGGCCCATATCCAACTCAAACCAAACATTCCGATTATGCATGCACCATGATCTCCCCTAGGGATCATCCGCACACCTGGCTCTGTGCCACACCACAGGTAACGTCTACTCATGTGACACCTACACGAGTGATGCCCAGACTCGCGCCCTGCGCGTACCGGGCCAGGCCATCCTCCAGTCCCCGCCACTCAAAGGACCACGGAGTCGACACGACAGCGTTACCGTATCGTGCGATCCGGTCGTCGCTCTGCGACAACCCAGGGGATGTCACTCAGTATTATCCACTCCCGAGTGACCAGAGGAGCTCCACCGAGATAATAACCCATCCCGGCTTGGGCTCTTGAGATACGCACCCGAAAACCATATAAACAAACCGATTATGCATGCACCATGATCTCCCCTAGGGATCATCGGCACACCTGGCTCTGTGCCACACCGCAGGTAACGTCTACGCACGTGACACCTACACGAGTGATGCCCAGACTCGCGCCCTGCGCGTACCGGGCCGGGCAATCCTCTAGTCCCTGCCACTCGAAGGACCATGGAATCGACACGACAGCGTTACCGTATCGTGCGATCCGGTCGTCGCTCTGCGACAACCCAGGGGATGTATCCACTCCCGAGTGACCAGAGGAGCTCCACCGAGATAATAACCCATCCCAGCTTGGGCTCGTGAGACACACGCACCCAAAAACCACATACGCCAATAAAACATGATTTTCTCAAATAAATAAAATGCACGTATACACACAATATGCAACTCACGCCACATGGCTCAAATAAATCCAGCAATCACAAATAACCAAACCAAGCAACTCCGTCCTCAATCCATCCGACCCCCAAACTCCTCGGACTCAGTCCGGAATCAACCAACCAACAACAAATAAATATTGAATGAGCAATATATATTTAAATCCGAAAGTAGGGTTTGGAAAATACTTACAGCACTATATGGTATTTTTAGAAAGCTCGCGGTGTTGCAAACGGTGGAAGAAAAGCAACGTAACAGTGAAATTTCACTGTGGCTGTGGGTTGTGAAATACCCACTTTTGAACGGTGACAAACCAAGGCTCGGGATTGATAGGGAATGGTCTAAGGATGATTATGAAGCTAGTGGAAGTGAAGTTTGGCCGTGGGTGGCGGCGAAAACGGTAGTTGATGGCCGGATTTCCCAAAATGGAAAGCTAGCTCGTGGGAGCTGTTCCGGTGACTACTGGAGGCCGGAAAAGGGTGGGTTAGGACGGCAAGGGACCGGTAATGAAGTGGTGAAGAGGTGGTGGCCGGAGGTGGAGCGACGGCGGCGGATCGGGGCAAAATCCGCTCGGCTTGAAGGTGGATTTCCGGCTAAACGGCGGCTCCGATGGTGGTGGGATTTTGTGGGGTGGTTCACCGGAGGGAGGGGGTTCGACTGGTGGGGGTGGTGTGCCGCACGGCGGCCGAACGGCGGTGGGTCGAGGGGTGAGCTGTTTATGGCGTGGGAGAGGAGAGAGAGAGAGACGGACGGAACGCACGGGAAAGAGGAAGAAGAAAAAGAAAAGAAAGAAGAAAAAAAAAAAAAAAAAAAAGAGAAAAAGGGAAAAAAAGAAAAAAGGGAAAAAGAGATGTAGGAAAGAAATGAGGTCCAATCCTCACTCCGGGAAAACAAAACAAATCCGCCGAAACGAGATTAAAAACCGAAAAACGACTAAAAGAAATAAAACACAACATCAAATAAATTAAAAACCATTTTAAAATACAATAATTTAAAATAAATAAACCAATATATTAATTAAATTAAAAACAACCCTTCAGTGAAAATACACGTAAAAGCGGGTCATCACATCCTCCCCCCCTTAAAAACAAATTTCGTCCTCGAAATTTGCAAGATCAACTACCAGCGCCAAAAAGATACAGGATACAACTCTGAACATAACTGAGAGATACATATCATCGACAACTCCCAACAAATCCAACGGTTATTATCTTCTCACCATAAATTACTAATATCAACGACGTCTTTGCTTGACCTTCCAAGCTTTCATCCCATACCAACTTTGATAACCTAATAGCCACCTCCAAAGTTAACCATCCAAAAACCAAATTGCACGACTAAAAGATTAATCTCCCATTAAAACTTTGAATCACTACTAATTCTTCAAAATCAACACAAAGTTTGAACTTTTAAGAATCTTCAAAAAAATCATGCTTTCGCGCGCACTCTGATAACTCACCAAAATATATAAAGGCTATATCCTCAAAAATTAATATCATGAAATACAAGCTCAATCCACACCTAACCACAAGAAAACCTTTACCACATTTCCATAGAAAATCATATACTTCCAAAAACCACAAATCTCCACTCCTTCCTCGGTTGGCCATCGCTGCCCCAAACGAAAATCAACATTCCACAAAAATATATCCATTGATTGATGACAGAAACCAGTACTAAACAACCTCCAGGCCCCAATTTGAAAACACATAATATCATCCCAAAATACACATGTCTCTTGTAAAGATAAGAACATCTCCAAAAGGCCCAAGTCCTTCCCGGCCAACCAACGAGAGCGCCTATAACTTCTATCCGATATCCCATACTTCAAACTCATTACCTATATTATGAATAACATTTAATCTTGCAATAACTAACTCATTATAAACTACCATTGACATCACCTAGACATAATCGAAACGCTCTTGGTGACTCACCCACCTACTTGTACTCTCAAAAACTCTAGTTTTAGCACAACTAATTCCTTCAATAGCACTTCACAAATAAATCTCAAGACAGGTCATACTGTTTAAATCTTCAATCCATCAAAACTATTAAACAACACTTATGGATCCTAATGCTTTATTACTTCATACTTGTGATTATGCTACCCACCGTTGATGCATAAGTTTCAACTTTCAAGATTTATTACTTCATACACCACACATGGTGACCTAACGATCTCTTTTCAAGTTAAATAACCATATCCCCAATTCTCCCAACTAGATACTTGATCTCCAAAGAAAAGTATAGCCTCACCAATTTAAATTCCTATGACTTCAAGTTACAATTAATTCCCAAGATAAACACAACAGTCGTTTCAAATCATCATCCCAATGAGTAACCCACTTCGACTGCACATTCCGTTCAACTTACCAAACAACTCAAAGCCAAAATCTCTTGAATTTAATATTACCACACAGATTCCTCTTCAACTCCTACCAAGCCAAAAATTAGATGAGACTAGGACCAGCACTCCCTGAAATCCATACGCACTTACCATTACTACTCATCGATCTCATGTACCCTTAGCCAACACCACAAATCATTCAAACATACAAGTTATCCATTATCACATTTCCATCATCTGGACTTATATCCTCAACTCAGCAAGAATCATTCCTGAATCTACTCAACTTATATCCTTAAATTAGCAACTAGCCATTGCTTAAAGTTTGGTACCGAGAATGACCTTAAACCTGCTAAGAATCCATTCCCAAAGTCTACGGATCGTATAGCCTCAAATTCAATCGTATTTAATACCAACACAAAATCTACTATTTCCAACACTCTGATGGACCTATATCTTTCGAATCGATAGAATCATTTCCTAAAATCTGCCACTACAACCTCGAGTCAACAATAATTATTTTCTAAACTAGCTCGATATCTTCAATCCTCAAAGAAATACACGAACTAGATCATTACTTCCAATCCTCAAAGGAATCTACTCTAGAAAAATTTTCATATCAATAACTCAACTCGAATCAACCCCATTTTTAATGATTACAAACTAATCACTCACTAGAGTAGATCAAGCTACAGCACTAAGTCTGTAAAACTAAGAACTCAATTCTTATTATAAATCAGTCCTTCGACTCTGCAATTCTAAAACCTTAAATCAAATAAGAATCATCTTTCGAAACTTCTAAGATCAAAGAACTTACATCCCATAATAGAACAATCGACTCCCAAATCTTTCAAATTCCAAAACATTAGTAGATAATAAATCATTTTCTGAAATTCTCAATATTGGTGGCTTTAATCCAAAACATTCACCTTAAAAGCTTGTAAAATCTAAAGCCCCAATTGCCACCAAATTACTCATCCAAATCACGAAATCTAAAACTCAAAATTGAATTATTTCCCCCCAAAGCTTGTCGAACCTAACACCTTAATTACCATAAACTTATTTTCCTAAATTCTATAAGGCCCCAAACTTTTAAAACTTTGCTGAAATTTCATAAAATCTAACATCGAAATTTGTTGAACTTACAACCTACTACGTTATAGACCACTTCATAAACTCCACGGAACCAAAGAACTCAATTATTCTACTTCCCTAAAAGATCACCCAGATCATGCCACTCTCTCTAAACCTCGATAATAAAAACAAACCACACAAGGCGTTCATCACTAAAGATTAGATTAGACCCCTACCTGCCATGACTCCAGCATTCTGAGTCTCCGCAGCCTCGCCTCCCATGGTACCAAGAGTCACTACGTACATTCGAGCCCGACCTAAAAGCCTCTAGTTAGTTCTATCACTGCGACAAGTTCCACGGCTTCCTTGAACTCTAACGGGGCACTCATGAGCAATATGTCCCACTTGGTCGCATCGGTAACACTAGGGTCCACCACTTAGCCGACACTCGCCCTCATGAGCTCTATTACAAATTCCGCAAATTGGCACTCGTCCTTCCATACGAACACTTGAGGACGCTTGCGGTCGAGTTCCGGTCCGCTGAACAAATTTCTGAGGCGAACCCGAACTACTTCCTTCACCAGAAAAACTCCGCCTCTTATATCCTGGAGGGGGAGCCCATACTCAGATTATTCTCTCGCTCTATAAGGGTGGCCACATCCACTAACTCCTGAAAAGTGGATATCCAATGGCTGACCACCATACGGCGTATATCAGGACGTAGACCCTCTTGGAAACGCTCGGCTCGCATTTCCTCTGTGGCGATGAGGTGGGGAGCAAATCGCCCAAGTTCTATAAATCTTCGGGCGTACTGTTCCACTGTCATGCTCCCTTGGACCAGGCTTGAGAACTCTCTTGCCTTTTTGCCGCCTCACGGAAGCGGGAAAGAAGCAATCATTAAACTCTTTCTTGAAGTGCTGCCAGGTCACAGCGGCGAAAGACCCCAAACCTTAAATAAAATTCCCTTAGAAATATCCTTAAAGTTCGTTGAACCCACACTCTCCTAAACTATAGTCTCGTTACATATATTCTACAAAACCTTGACCTCAATCATCATAAGCGACTTAAAGCTAATTCCTCTCCTCATTGCTACGTGAGTTCCCACCTTACAAAGATTGCCTAAACCATGACAGTCCCTTCATACCTCAACATCAAACAAGCAAACCACATCGCTAAAAATTCAAGCCTACTACACTAAATGTTCATGCCTAATAATAGTATCCTCAATTATACCGCCTTCCTGCCACAACACAACCTTTGACCCCCTTTAAGAAAAACAAATAAAACCAACAACATAAAACCAAAAACACAAAACCACATGGCAAGAAACGAAAGAAACCAGCATGCAATAACATAACCAAATAAATAAAAACAAGCAAAAAAGTTCAAACAAATAAAACAAATAAAACATGTCAAATAGCAACTTTACTTAAAATAAATTTTAAAACATAACTTTAAAAACATTCTGGTACTACCTACGGGACATGTGGTTTTACCCAGAGCCAAACCGGTCTGATACCACCTGTGACGCCCCCAAATCCCCACGCACGGACACGGGGAAATCGAGACGTCCGGATGATGACAACCCGGGTCACCACCCTATTGACGAGTGCCAAGTGTGTGTATGAGCAACAAAAGTGCAAAGGGAAACGTAGCAGATAACGAAGGTCATATAACTAAGTACCAGAATTTTTCTTAATGTAATACAAGCTGCTTTAAAACATACATATTAAAACATTACAAGATACAAACGTAGTTTCAAAGCCAACTATAAAGCATAACTCCAACTCAGAATCTCGACGGAGCCTCATCCCCGAGCCATCCTCTAGTCCCCGCCACTCGAAGGACCACGGAGTCGACACGACAGCGTTACCGTATCGTGCGATCCGGTCGTCGCTCTGCGACAACCCAGGGGATGTCACTCAGTATTATCCACTCCCGAGTGACCAGAGGAGCTCCACCGAGATAATAACCCATCCCGGCTTGGGCTCGTGAGATACGCACCCGAAAACCATATAAACAAACCGATTATGCATGCACCATGATCTCCCCTAGGGATCATCCGCACACCTGGCTCTGTGCCACACCGCAGGTAACGTCTACGCATGTGACACCTACACGAGTGATGCCCAGACTCGCGCCCTGCAAGTACCGGGCCGGGCCATCCTCTAGTCCCCGCCACTCGAAGGACCGCGGAGTCGACACGACAGCGTTACCGTATCATGTGATCCGGTCGTCGCTCTGCAACAACCCAGGGGATGTCACTCAGTATTATCCACTCCCGAGTGACCAGAGGAGCTCCACCGAGATAATAACCCATCCCGGCTTGGGCTCGTGAGACACACGCACCCAAAAACCACATACGCCAATAAAACATGATTTTCTCAAATAAATAAAATGCACGTATACACACAATATGCAACTCACGCCACATGGCTCAAATAAATCCAGCAATCACAAATAACCAACCCAAGCAACTCCGTCCTCAATCCATCCGACCTCCGAACTCCTCGGACTCAGTCCGGAATCAACAAACCAACAACAAATAAATATTGAATGAGCAATATATATTTAAATCTGAAAGTAGGGTTTGGAAAATACTTACAGCGCTATACGGTATTTTTAGAAAGCTCGCGGTGTTGCAAACGGTGGAAGAAAAGCAACGTAACAGTGAAATTTCACTGTGGCCGTGGGTTGTGAAATACCCACTTTTGAACGGTGACAAACCAAGGCTCGGGATTGATAGGGAATGGTCTAAGGATGATTATGAAGCTAGTGGAAGTGAAGTTTGGCCGTGGGTGGCGGCAAAAACGGTGGTTGATGGCCGGATTTCCCAAAATGGAAAGCTAGCTCGTGGGAGCTGTTCCGGTGACTACTGGAGGCCGGAAAAGGGTGGGTTAGGACGGCAAGGGACCAGTGATGAAGTGGTAAAGAGGTGGTGGTCGGAGGTGGAGCGACGACGGCGGATCGGGGCAAAATCCGCTCGGCTTGAAGGTGGATTTTCGGCTAAACAGCGGCTCCGATGGTGGTGGGATTTTGTGGGGTGGTTCACCGGAGAGAGGGGGTTCGACCGGTGGGGGTGGTGTGCCGCACGGCGGCCGAACGGCGGTGGGTCGAGGGGTGAGCTGTTTACTGCGTGGGAGAGGAGAGAGAGAGAGACGGACGGAACACACGGGAAAGAGGAAGAAGAAAAAGAAAAGAAAGAAAAAAAAAAAGAAAAGAGAAAAAGGGAAAAAAGAAAAAAGGGAAAAAGAGATGTAGGAAAGAAATGAGGTCCAATCCTCACTCCGGGAAAACAAAACAAATCCGCCGAAACGAGATTAAAAACTGAAAAACGACTAAAAGAAATAAAACACAATATCAAATAAATTAAAAACCATTTTAAAATACAATAATTTAAAATAAATAAACCAATATATTAATTAAATTAAAAACAACCCTTCAGTGAAAATACACGTAAAAGCGGGTCATCACAACAACTCAACTCTGTTTTGCAAGGAAATCAAACTATAAGTGAATATTTCACTCAACTTAATGGGATTTGGGAAGAAATGCATAACTACAGACCTGTCCCGTGTTGTTCATGCGGATTGTGTACTTGCAAAGCCCTTAAATCAATTGGTGATGTACAAGAGATAGATTGTGTGTTTAAGTTTCTTTTGGGATTAAATGATTCATATGAGCACATTAGAGGTCAAATCATCTTGATGAGTCCGATGTCTTCTTTAGATAAAACTTTTTCTCTAGTTTTACAAGAAGAAAGACAAAGACAGACCAGAAATATGACAGTTCCTTCTCCTGAGGCTTCGGCACTAGCAGTCTATAGTAATCAAACAAAAAGAAAGGAGAAGTCTGATATGAATTGTTTTCATTGTGGGAAGCCTGGACATACCAAGGAAAACCTGGACATACCAAGGAAAAATATTATAGGCTTATAGGATTTCCACCCAATTTTAAGTTCACAAGCCAAATCATGGTAGTGGGAATTTTTCTTCCACACATTCAGCAAATTAGGTTTTCTCTCAAGCTCAGGAAAAGGGACTACAGGAGAATCCTCAGTTGAACCTAACCCAAAATCAAATTCAGAAACTCATGGCTCTAATCAATGGACAGATGTCTCAGCTCAAATCTAATGACTCAGTTTCGGTTCAGACCACTACTCAACCTCAAAAATTGTCCACTGAGAACATTCCTTCCCCTATTGCACACTCCAACATGGCTGGTATAATTTCTTTTCCCTCTCACATTTCTATTGATCATGATACATTTGTTCTTGGCATTCATTAACACAACTGCTTATCTGTTATGCATAAACATTTTCCTAAAACTGCCAAAGCACCTTGGATCATTGATACTGGTGCCACAGACCATATGGTCTGTTTCACCTCCTTCTTTAGCTCTATCACCTGTTCCACCAAGGCATTAGTCAAGGTTACCAAATGGATCTCATGCTAAGGCAACTCATATTGGCACCGTACATCTCTCAAACAACATTGTGCTCACTGGTATCCTTTGCGTACCTTCCTTTTCTTTTAATCTCCTTTCAGCTAGCAAGCTCACTCATGAATCCTTTCTATGTCTTGTTTTCTTGGGTCAATTTTGTTTTATACAGGTCCTATCTTCATAGACGACGATTGGGCTTGCTAAAATCCATCATGGTCTTTATTTTCTTCTTCCCAGCACTCTTCAAACCAAGGCTGTCAATCAAGCAACTTCCAAAAACTTGAATGTTTTTCCTCTTTCCTCCAATCCTCGCTTCTGCAGTGTTGTGACACAACAAGATTTCAACCTTTGGCATCTTAAGCTAGGACATTTGTCTGATTAGAGACTTAGATCAATTCAGTCTATTCCTTTTGATGCTAAATGTAATGCTTCTTCAGATTGTAATGTTTGTCATTTGGCAAAATAGAAACGAAATTCCTTTCAATTAAGTACTTCTTGCACTTTCTCCAATTTTGATTTAATCCATTGCGACATTTGGGGACCTTACTCTCAATCATCTCTACAAGGCCATCATTATTTTCTCACCATTGTCGATGATCATAGTAGAATAACTTGGGTGTTTTTAATGAAATTCAAATCTAAAACCAAACAGCTTCTGCAGAATTTCATTCTCATGGCACAAACTCAATTCAATTCCAAAATAAAGAAAATCATGACAGATAATAGAATGGAATTTCACATGCCTAGCTTTTATGATTCTCATGGCATTCAACATCAAAAATCATGTGTTTACACTCCACAACAAAATGGAGTTGTGGAGAGAAAACATCAGCATCTTCTTAACGTTGCCCGAGCACTTCTTTTCCAAGCCTCTCTTCCAATCAAGTTTTGGGGAGATGCCATTTTGACAGCAACTTACCTCATAAATAGAACCCCCACTCCTCTCTTGGGCAACAAATCTCCCTATGAGATTTTTTCTCCTCACCACCTTCTTATAACCATTTGAGAGTCTTTGGATGTCTTTGTTTTGTATCCAACCTAAAGCACAACAGAACCAAATTTGACCCAAGAGCTATGAGATGCATTTTTATAGGTTATCCTGCTGGTGTTAAAGGCTATAAAGTGTATAGTTTAGATACCCATACAACCTTTATTTCACGTGATGTTAACTTCATTGAGTCTACCTTTCCCTTTCATTTCCCACATTCTATTCAACCTTCCTCTCACTTAGACCTGGTTGTCCCACCAGAATTGTCAGATTTTCATTCTGCCCTCATCACAGCTGATTCATCTATTGATTCTTCAGAACAACATGTTCAATCTCCAGCTCCCTCTAATCTTCCTTCTAGTCCTCCTTTAATTGATTCAAACCTCACAGCTCCAGAATCTGATTCTTCCTCATTTACTCCAACTTTAGAACACGATTCACCCATTGTTCCAAGAAGATCTAATCGACCAAGGAACACTCCATCCTATTTACAAGATTATCATTGTAATCTTGCTTCTCAGGTCCCTACTTATACATCATCCAACTCTTCCACTCCATATCCTCTCACTAATCACATCACATATAATCAGCTATCATCATCTCATCGAGCATATGCATTATCCCTCTTACTCATGCATGAACCAAAGTCATATGAGGTCTAATCACAGTGACAGAGATGGATCAGACACCAAAATCTCCCAGAGCCCATGCTTGAGGAAGGGCAACTCGTATGATGGTGCAGATAGGCATGGGCAGTCTGATCAGGTAACTCCAAACTCCCTTACCCCCCATGCTTTTCCTGCCATGCATACTGTAGACCCAACGGAGTCTCGGGCAACCACCCCAGTTGTATCCCCTTTTATAGTATTGAACTCGGTAGGGTCTGACAGCCCAGTTAGACAGGAAACTGCACTCAGCTTACCCTCTCAGAACTCCCCTCTCAAGGCCCCGAGAACTGACCCATCAAAATCAGGGCCCACCTGGAAGAGAAGGGCCAGAGGCTTAGGTCCTTCAGCCCAACAAAAAGAGTGTGACACACCTATGAGGGACATTAGTAAGGCAAAATAGAAAAGAAAATGTGTTAATATCCAGCCGAGTCCCATCTTGACCAGGAAAAGAGTTAAACAAGCTTGTATGGCAGAGGCTGCAAAGCAGACCTGCCACTCCCCATGAAACACCTAGCATGGAACTGCCGAGGGCTTGGGAACCCTCGGACAGTTCGAGAGCTTCACCTCATGGTGAAGGAGAAGAGCCCGAATGTCATTTTCCTAAGTGAGACCAAGTGTAAAAGAGCAAGGATGGAAGGGATTAGGAACAAACTGAATTATGATCAAAGCTTCATTGTGGACTGCGTTGGTAGAAGTGGTGGCATTGCTTTCTATTGGAAGAAAGAGGTGGAGGCAGTATTGAATTCATACTCAAACCATCATATCTCTTTAACTTTGTACCCTGAGGAATTGGATAGAAGCATCCTATTAACTGGCTTTTATGGACAACCAATAGCTGCTAGAAGGAAAGAGAGCTGGAATTTAATTAGACTCATACATTCCAATATCCAGTGCCTGTGGTTATGTTTGGGAGATTTCAATGAAATTCTCCTTCAAGAGGAACAATTTGGCTCCCATGCTAGATCATTTAATCAAATGGAGGCATTCAGAACAGTGGTTGAGGACTGCGGTCTGCAAGACTTAGGATCCAGTGGGGACAATTTTACTTGGAGTAATAGAAGAGAGGGGTCAGATTTCACTAAAGCCAGACTGGATAGAGCCTTTGTCGATAAGGATTGGAGGGACCTCAAGTTCATCAATTCAGTGTTAGTCTTACCAGCTCAATGCTCAGACCATAATCTCATTCTTGTTACTTGCTCAAGCTCTTATGCAGCTAAAACTCTTAGACCTCATATCTTCAGGTATGAAGCAGCATGGGGTAAGAGGGAGGAATGCAGTCTCATAGTTAAACAAGCCTGGCTCCTAAGTTGTCACCTCAATCCTAAGACAAGAGCTTCTCGAGAAGGACTTAATAACTGTAGAGAGAAACTGAAAACTTGGGGCAGGAAAGTATCTCAAGAACATAAGAAGGTACTCTCAGATTAAAGAGAGTGCCTTAGAAGGTTGCAAGAAGATAACACAGGTCATAACTATGAACAGATTCAGCAAGCTCAAGCAGAGATTGACAAACTGTTAGAGATTGAAGAGATAAAATGGAGACAAAGGGCAAAACAAAGATGGCTTCAAGAAGGAGATAGGAATACTAAATACTTTCATCAATGTGCTTCCCACAGGAGATTGATCAACACAATTAAGAAAGTAGCCAATGAGAAAGGAGTCACAGCCAATAATCAGGAGGAAGTAAGTCTGGCTTTTCAAGATTTCTATAGGAACCTTTTTTCTACTTCTGCTCCTAGAGGAAGTGCAACTTTGCTTCAATCTTTCCAGGCCCGAATCTCAAGTGAAATGAATAGAACTTTAACTAGACCATATTCCAAAGAGGAAATCCAAAGAGCCATTCTTGATATGAACCCTTTGGGCTCACTAGGGCCAGATGGTTTTCCAGCCCTATTCTATCACCAGCACTGGCCAGCAGTTGGTAAAGAAGTCACTGAGGCAGTTTTGGAACTACTGAACACAAGGAAGGGTTTCAAAGACATAAACCGTACCTTTATATCCCTTATACCAAAGAAGAAAGTCCCTAAATCTGTTACAGACTTTAGGCCTATAAGTCTCTGCAATGTCTTCTATAAGATCATTGCCAAAGTGATAGCTAACAGATTAAAAGTCATCCTGCCAAGTGTCATATCTCCAAACCAAAGTGCATTTGTGGCAGGAAGATTAATCTCGAATAATGTGGTTGTGGCTTATGAACTCTTGCACTCTATGAAGAACAGACTCAAAGGTAGACATAATGGATACATGGCACTCAAGCTTGACATGAGCAAGGCATACGATAGAGTAAAATGGAGCTTCTTACAAATAGCATTGTTGAAGATGGGTTTTGATAGCAGCTGGGTGGACTTGGTGATGGAATGTGTAACAACAGTTAGCTACTCAATCCTTGTGAATGGCATCCCACAGCCAACCTTCCAACCAGCAAGAGGAATTCGGCAGGGGGACCCCCTCTCTCCCTATCTCTTCATTATTTGCTCAGAAATGCTAACCCACTGTCTGAACCAGGCAGAATCACAAGGGGCAATAACAGGAATTCCAATGGCAAGGGGAGCCATGAGAGTTACTCATTTGTTTTTTGCAGATGACAGCCTTGTGTTTTGTAAATCCAACCCAGAGGAATGGAATAGAATGCATCGTACTCTATCATCATTTGAGTTGGCATCTGGACAGCGCCTCAACCTTGAAAAAACCTCCATCTTTTTCAACAGCAACACTAAGCCAGACACTCAACTCTCTATTTTAGAGCTAGCAGGCATCAAAGCAACAAAAGCATTCGACAAATACTTGGGTCTACCATCTTATGTTGGTAGGAACAAACAAAAAGCCTTCAGCTCATTACTTGATAAAGTTAAAGGAAAGATGTCAAACTGGAAAGTTAATATGCTGTCTCAAGGAGGTAAAGAAATTCTGTTGAAATCAGTTTTACAGGCCATCCCAACGTATAGCATGGGTATTTTTCTCCTGCCAAAAGTTATTTTAAGAAGGCTTAACCAACTTCTACAGTCTTTCTGGTGGGGCCGAAAGGATAACAGATCCAAGATTCACTGGATCAGTTGGAAGACCATAGGAAAACAGAAGAGCAAAGGAGGACTGGGGTTTAGGGACTTTGAACAGTTCAATTTAGCCTTACTAGCAAAGCAAGGATGGAGGCTCATACAAGACCAAAACTCCCTTGCTGCACAGGTCCTTAAAGCAAAATATTATCCTACCTCGAGTTTTCTCTCAGTTAGAAAGAGAGTCTCGGACTCCTATGTATGGAAAAGCTTCCTTGCAGCCAGACATGTTCTTGAAGAGGGCTTGCTATGGAGAGTAGAAAATGGTAAAAATATTAAGATTTGGGTTGATAAGTGGGTGCCAAGGCTGTCCTCCTATATGATACAATCCCCTGTGAGTGTATTAGACAAGGAGGCTTCAGTTGACCAACTAATCAACCCTGGGACCATGCAGTGGAACCTCGACTTAGTCCATTCAATTTTTTCAGAAGAGGAGGCAAATCTAATCTGTAACATGCCTATTAGCCCCTGCAGAAGCTGAGATGTCCTATCCTGGAGGTGTTCAAATAATGGTAAGTTTTATGTAAAAAGTGCCTACCACCTGCAGGGCACTATGAGTGAGGATGGTGTGGGACAACCTTCAAAAAACAACACGGGTTCTAAGGTATGGGAAAGGCTGTGGAGTATCAAGGTTCCTAATGGAACCAAATCCTTTCTGTGGAGAGCAGCAAAGGAGTCACTTCCTACTAATCTCAACCTGCTAAAGAAGAAGGTAGTGACATCTCCCTTATGCCCCATCTGCCTCACTAAAGAGGAGACAGTCTCCCATGCTCTTTGGTCATGCAAGTCAGCCCAAGACGTATGGTATTTAGGCTCGAAACAATTACAGAAGATGAGTAGTTTTGCTGAGTCTTTCAGAGAGCTTCTTGAATCTATGCTTGATAAGTTTCCCTCTGAAGTATTGTGTGAGATGGCAGTAACAGCCAAACTGTTGTGGCATCGAAGAAATTGCCTAGTGTTTGAGGATTCATTCTCTTCACCTGCTAAGCTCTCCAAAAGGATCCAAGCAGAAGTGGCACTAATTAGATCAGAAGCTGAGCAAAGAGCTATTAAGCAGCCAAAACAAGATCTGAGCCCTCAAACGTGGACACCTCCCCCTCTAGGAGTGCTCAAAGCAAACTGGGATGCTGCTGTAGATAAGACTAACTCAAGGGTGGGACTTGGGGTTGTCATCAGAGACTCCAAGGGCCTTCTGGTAGCTACTTTGTGGGCATGCAAGGCCATGCTCCCGGATCCCATACTTGCTGCTCTTCGAGCTACATCACTCTATGCTGATCTGGGTTTCACTCACATTGTGTTGGAAGGTGATTCGTTGGGAATAGTCAAGGCAGTGCAGCAGACATAAGAGTGTTGGTCTTCAGTTGGCCTTATGGTCAGAGACATAAAACTTCTTCTTTCCAAGTTCAGTAGCTGATCCATTAGACATGTACCAATGAGAGGCAATGGCGTTGCTCATGGTTTGGCCAAGCACGCTTTGTCACATCCAGATGAATGTATTTTGCTAGGGGATTGTCCCCCTTGTATTCAAAACTTGTTTCAATGAATGAAAGCTAGATCTTCCTTTCAAAAAAAAAAAAAAAAACAGCCAATATTACATGTTGATCAACAAGTCGAATTCCTAGAATTTTTCTTTATTTCATTACAATTTTTTTCCCCAATGGCATACCATGCCACTCATTTTAGTCAAATCAAATTCTCCACGCTGCCACTTACACATTTAACACACCAGTAATTAAAAAATGTCCTCTATTTACCTATTAAACATAAAAACTAATTTTAAAGATATTTATATTTGTTTTTTTTTTAATATTTATAATAAATAATATATTACATACCATGAATTAGATAACATAACAAATGTAACGACATTATATTAGCAATTCTATATAACTTCAAAAATATATTAGCAATTCTAGTTGTAAGCGTGCAAATCTTAAGTAATTTAAAAAAAAATATGTAAATTTATGACTCACATAAAAAATTATTTTTATAATAGTAAAATATACTTTTATTTTTTTTTAAAAAATGAGCATACGAGAAATATTATATGGATATTATTTAGCATTATCTATATAAGTTTTTTGTCAAAATTTTATTAAAAATAAATTTAAAGAGACCAACAAGAATATCCTTACATTTATTATGTTATCTAAGTCATGGTATTATTTATTATAAATATTAAAAAAATAAAGAAATATAAATATCTTTAATATAAGTTTTTATGTTTAGTAGGTAAATAGACAATTTTCTTAATTACTGGTGTGTTTAATGTGTAAGTGGCAGCGTGGAGGATTTGATTTGACTAAAATGAGTGGCATGGTGTGCCATTGGAAAAAAAAAAATTGTAAAGTAATAGAGAAAAATTCTAAGAATTCGACTTATTGATCAACATGTAATAGGGGCCGTTGATTTTTGTAACAAGAGATGTGCTGTTATTTTTGTACAGGACGCAAGCCGAATCCATATTTGAGCAGTACCGTCGGGCGGCACGGCAGCATTTCCCTTATGACATATGATCCTTGGACTAGGATGAAACCCAACAATTGAGGTCGTGGCAATTGGGTAAATATCAGAAAACTGTGACGCGTTGAGAAGGTCAAGAACTGCAGTACAAGGAAAAAGATGTACTACAGTCACACTTTTCAAGACACAATTCAAACCGAAGCCATGTCTGCGCAGAAGATTGGTTAAACAAAGAATTAAAAGTTCGATTAGAGAAATTGAAAATGGTAGACAAATAATTTCTATAATTATTTTATACATTACCTAATAAAAATGGTAGAAAAAATTATTGAATAATTACTTTATAACCTGTCATCTTCCTTATATTATTTTTATTTTTATTCAATTACTTACCGAAATAAATAAGTTTATAAGGAATATATTTGTGTATTTTATATAATTATTTTCAGTTGATATAATCATGTTTTATATGCATATGTGCATGTATCTCAATTTGGTCAACATGCACCTATGGGACAAGTAGTTTGACAAAGAAAAAAGTGTAAATATATAAAATTGCATAACAGTTTGGAATGGGAGAAAGAGTCATTTTCAACCTACTATGATGATTCTCATTCTCAACCTACTATGATGATTCAGACCTCGATTGGTGTTGCTTGGAGCCCACGACAATGTTCAGATGCAGTCGTACAGTGTTGATGCATACATCCATAGCGGTTAATGGAAAACAAGTGGAGAAAAAATAAAGAGAAAGGTACACACGGATTTACATAATTCGGTGCATTGCCTATGTTCACAAGCATTTAAGAAGGAAAAATATATTATAATATGCTTATTTACAATTTCTCATAGCCTTTCATTGCTTACTATACAATAGAAATATTGAATATATTTGCTAGAGAAAACCCCTTCTCTAGAGCTCCCCTTCAAGAAGTTGAAGAAACTGAAGAAGAAGTCGAAGTCCCCAAGTTGTGAGGAACGTCCGCTTTGCGTGTTTGACATCTTCATTCTCTTTCTGCATTTCTCCTTCCCTTCATGTCCTTTCCTTCTAACACCTTAACTCCCTTGTGCCCTCTTTGTCCCTCTCCCACTTTCTTTTTTTGTCTCCCAGTGGTGGCTTTTAGGGCTAGCCTGGACCCCTGGTCTTGAGCCTACATATTGTGTCCTTTACAAAAAAAGATACAATGACGAATACACAAGAGGATCAGCTCAACGTGTTCTTAGTTTCTCACATTAGAGCATCCCCAACCGGGTCTGCATATTGTCATTTTCCCTATAATTTAGGGATGAAATTAGGGTTTTGCAAAAAAAACCCCCCATCCCGATCCCCATTTTGCGGCTTGAGTATCCGGCCTGTACAGTAAATCCCCATCTTTGTTGATTCACTGTACATCCGCATCGTGTATTTGGCTCCTGTTTTGATGCCCTCCATCCCGCGTGTTCTTCTCTCTCGCTAGGTAACCCGTTTGCTTCCTCCCTCCCACATTTTCAGATCGATTGCCAATACGATTTCGGTAAGTGATGATGGATAATTTTTTATCTTCTCTAGTTGTTTGACTTCCCCGATTTGAGTTTCTATTTTCCTCTTCTCCCCTCTCTCTCCTTCTCTGTTTCTCTCTTCCCAGTTTTCTTCCTCCCGATGCCATGATCTCTCTGTGAGACCTCCAAATTCGGGAAGGTATGTGGGACAATTTTTGTTTGCCATGAGTTGATGATGAAATAATCTGGGTAATTGAAGCACGGCTTGTTTTTATTGATGACATTTACTGTAATGCTGGGGTTTTTATTTCTTGCATCTCTTCTCATTTGTAATAAAAAAAAAAAAAGAATAATAAGACAAAAGAGTTAGTAGTTAAGATTGTAAATGGAAGAGAGAGAAAAAAGTAATAAAAAAATAGAGAAATATTATTTAATAGAATAGAGATACGGATGGGGAATGAGATGTGGGAGGCTTTTAGAAGATGAATAAAATTTAGGAAAAAATTTGAGGAAAAGTGATTTTAAGTTAAATTATAGGGATAGAGATGGGGAATAGGATGTGAATGCTCTTAGACGAATTGAGGATGGTATGCCTATCCTGCAGGTTTTCTAACTACTTTCTTTTCAGTTGCGTGGGCTTTATGGTAGAGGAGGAATAAAGATGATTGCTGAGAAGGTGTATCTATAACCTACACAGGTGATTGATGCTTTTTCTCTGCAACAAATTCATAAGGATTTGGTGATGGTGAAGGCTGCTCAACCACAGAATTTGTCTTGCTGGAAGCCTCCACCCAGAGGTTATCTCAAACTTATGTGGATGGAGCAATGTTTTTTGGTCTCCATAAGGCTGTGTGGAAGCAATTTTAAGAGATGAGCATGGAAATGTGATAATGACTGCCAGTAAAAGTGAAAATGAAATGACTGATTCCAAATCTATTGAACTCCTTGCAATTTTCAGAAGCTTACAACTTTATGGGGGAATAAGGCAGTACACCGGCTAGCACGCCATGCTTGGGAAGGTTGACACTATTGCAATGTGGCGGGGAGATGTTCCTTTGTATGTTGATCAAGCTATCTGGCTTGACAAACTTCATATGTAATGTTTTTCAGATATCACAAAAATATAAAACTAATTAGAACTAATTACATAGATGATCTGCACTTCTCCCTTGAAGAAAATGATTTTGATTAAAAACCTCAATAAAAGATTTCGATCTAACTAGCCGCATGTTTAAGTCGGCTCTTAAAGAGATTTTTCCAAGCTTCTTTAAATATGGAATTTTCTTGCATCGGTGGTAACGGGTTTTTTAGGAAATGGTGGACTTTCTAGAGAGAGAGTAGCGTTGCCGGCCGGCCTTAACAGAAAGGTCTTAGCCTAGAAATATGGGTAGAAGAAACTCAAACTGTGACGCCCCCAAAATCCCCACGCCCGAACACGGGGAATTCGAGACGTCCGGATGGTGACAACCCGGATCACCATCCTATCGACGGGTGCCAAGTGTGTGCAAAGGCAACAAATGTGCACAAGAAAAACGCAGCGGATAACGAAAGTCATATAACTAAGTACCAGAATTTTTCTTAACATAATACAAGCTATTTAAAACGTACATAGATAAAATATTACAAAACACAAATACAGTTTTAAACAAATAAAAAGATAACATCTGCAACCCGGCGGAGCCGCATCCTCGGGCTCAGCCTCCTCCTCTTCATCCTCTAACTCTGCACCAAAAGCTACGAACCACGAATGGTACCGCAGGTAAGTAAAATCCAAACACTACCTGATAAAAACACATATAACTCAAACAAGATGCATGAATCATGCCCAATGCACAAAGCCCATAAAACACAGTTTTCCACACACTCCAAAAAAAACCCATTTGGCCCAAAAACACATTCTTTCCGAAAAACACGCCAAAGGTCACATTTGGCCCAATATCTCGCCGGAAGTCCATCCGGCCCAATATCTCACCAGAAGTCCATCTGGCCCACGCCAAAAGTCCCATTTGGCCTCACAAACCATTATCCAATTTTTAACCGTATGCACCATGACCTCCCCTAGGAGTCATCCGCACACCCTGGCTCCAGTGTCACACCGCAGAGTACCACCACGCATGTGACACCTAACAAGCGATGCCCAGTTCCGCGCCCCGCGCGTGCGTAGCCAAGCATCCTCTAGCCCTCGCCAGCAAAGGGCCACGGAGTCGGTGAGTAGGGCGATGCCCGGTTCCGCGCCCAGCGCGTTCGTAGCCAAGCATCCCCTAGCCCCGCTCCCGTCATCTCTCTCGACAACTCAGGGGACATCACTCAGTTTATTCCGCTCCCGAGTGACCAGAGGAGCTCCACCGAGATAATAACCCATCCCGGCTTGGGCTCGTGATACACACGCACCCGTAAAACCACTCACGCCAATACACAGGCTTTTCACACAAATCCCACAAACACATGTGCATGCACCATGAAATGCCATATCAATGCATAATAAAATAATCCAACAACATAAATCAATAAAACAGACAACTCCGTCCTCCATCCATCCGACCCCCGAAACTCCTCGGACTCAGTCCGGAATCAACAACCAACAACAAATATTTATTGAATGAGCAATATATATTTAAATCTGTAAATAGGGTTTGGAAAATACTTACAGCGCTATACGGTATTTTTAGAAAGCTCGCGGCGTTGCAAACGGCGGAGGAAAAGCAACGTAACAGTGTAATTTACACTGTGTCCGTGGGTAATAAATTACCCATTTTTGAACGGGGACAAACCAGGGCTTAGGATTGATAGGGAATGGTTTAGGGATGATTGTGAAGCTATTGGAAGTGGTGGTTGGCCGTGGGTGGCGGCGAAAACGCCGGAAATAGGCCGGAAAACTCAAATCGGAAAGCAAGCTCGTAGGAGCTGTTCCGGTGGTCGTTGGAGGCCGGAAATAGGTGGGTTAGGACGGCAAGGAGTCGGTGATGAAGTGGTGAAGAAATGGTGGCCGGAGGTGGAGAGACGGCGGCGGATCGGAGTAAAATCCGTGGGGAAAGAAATGGCTCTTCCGGCCAAACGGCCGGCCGGATGGGGGAGATATTTGGTGGGAAGGTGCGCCGGAGGGAGGGGGTTCGAACGAGACCGGCGGCGAGCCAAACGGTGGCCGGACGGCGGCGGTCTGGGCAGAAAACAGTTCCGGCGACAGGGGCAAAAACAGAGCAGGTGCAGCCACTTCCGGCGGCTCTCGAAAGCAAACGGCTGGTCCGATGGCTCTGAAAATTGGTGGGGATGATCTATGGTGGAAGGGGAAGAGAATGGTGGTGACGGTGCATCAAACGGTGGCCGGACGGCGGAGAACCGGCCGGTCAAAGGGGCAGCGACGGGGTGGAGAGAAAAAGGGGCTGCTGCGTACGCGGGAGAGGAGGAAGAAGAAAGAAGAAGAAAAAAAAAGAAAAAGAAAGAAAAAGAAGGAAAAGGAAAAAGAAAAAGGAAAAAGAGAAAAGAAAAAGAAAAGATGAGGGAAAAGAAATGAGGTCCAGTCCTCACTCCGGAAACCAAAACTGATCCGCCGAAAACGATTTTAAAAACCGTAAAACGACTAAATAAAATAAACACATCAAATAAATTAAAAACCAATTTAAAACACATTAATTCAAAATAAATAAACTAATATATTAATTAAATTAAAAACAACCCTTCAGTGAAAATACACGTAAAAGCGGGTCATCACATCCTCCCCCCCTTAAAACAAATTTCGTCCTCGAAATTTGCGAGATCAAACCTCAGCACCAAGCAGGATACCATAAACAACTCCGATTATACTTGAGAAAATCATACCATCATCCATTTCCACACAAGAATGAAGAACGCGCTTCCCAAAAATACTCCTATAAGCAACTCCATCATATTCGCACTAATCTCCCAGAAATGCATCACGTCTAGAACTCTTAAAGCGGCCACGTAAACCGAAATCACCATATCCACAAGAACTTCAAAACCGCACCCAAGCAAATTTCAACAATTAGTACTTCTTATTAGAATGAACTGTATTAATCTCAATCAACTCTTATGTTATATTATCGAAACTTTCATTGTATACCATATCTTGGTAATCTAATAGTCACTTCCAAAATAAACCATCAATAATCATCATATGCACAACTAAAATATTACTCTCCAATTACAAGTACCTGCTTGAAATTTCGAGTCGTCACTAATTACCCAAATTCAGCACAAAATTTAAATACCTAATTATCTCCAAAATATCACGCTTCCGTGCACACTCTGATAACTCGCCAAAATGTAAAAAGACTATATCCTCATAAAATAACACCCTTGAGTACAAGCTAACTCTAACACCTGGAAGCAAGAAAATCCTTTACCACACTTTGATAGAAAATAAAATCTCCCAAAATCGTGAATCATCACTCCTATCCCTCAATTATCTCTAGCTACCTTAATCAAATCAAAATCATCCCCTAAATTCTGAATATCGTCTAAATTTAGAGATGACTAAACACACTACGAACCACGATTGAATTCACCATAACCTTAATAAACCCTTCTTATAAACTCACTTACCTACTTCTATTCTCATAACCCTAATATTAGCACGACTATTTCCTTCAATTGCATACAAAATTAAATCTCAAGATAGGCCATGCTATTCAAACCTCCAATCCATCAAAACTATGGCACTACTCTCCTGACTTCTACTGCTTATTACCTTACGTACCTGTTTAGGTTAATCACCGCTGATTCCCAAACTTCCACTTTCAAGATTTTATTATCCACTACACCTGGCGACTCAACAATCTCTCTTCTAGTTAAATAAAATGTATATAATTCTCCCAATTGGACACTCAAAACTCCAAAAGAAAGTATAGTCTCAAAATTTAAATTCCTATGTGACCTCAAGTCACAATTAATTCTCTAAGATAGTCTCCACAATAAATGCCAACTATCACTCCAATTGGTAACCCACTTCAACTGTACACTCCGATCAACTCACTAAGAACTCGAAGTTAAAATCTATTGAATTTAATACTATCACATCTAATCCATTTTCAGTACTCACCAAAGCCATTTCTCTCAAGCCCAAAAAGAGACTAGGATTTGTACTCTCCGAAATCCATACACCCTCACCACCACTATAAATGGATCTCATGTATCCTTAGCTAAGATCAATAATCATTCTAACGTATAAGTGATCCATCACTTCCATTTCCAACATCCGTACCTTATCCTCAAAATAAACAAAATTTCATTTCCCAAAACTGCATCATCTATTATCCTCAACTCGGTATGAATCAATCCTAAAACTTGTC
Organism: Carya illinoinensis; assembly: GCF_018687715.1. Lineage (NCBI taxonomy): Eukaryota > Viridiplantae > Streptophyta > Magnoliopsida > Fagales > Juglandaceae > Carya > Carya illinoinensis. Next base: position 22,499,925 of record NC_056756.1, on the reverse strand, counting down.
ACTATAACCTCGAGCTATAACAATTATTGCCAACCCACATTCCATTGAGTAACACGCTTCGACTGAACGCCCCAATCGATTTACCACTATCACGTGTCAATCTTATACGTCCTTAGCCGAAACCAATAGTCATTCCAACACACAAATAGTCTACTACCACTATTTCCACCATCTCGACTTATATCCGCAAATCAACATGACTCATTCCTATATCTGCTTAACTTATACCCTTAATATCAGTAAATAGTTATCGCTTAAAGCTTTGTACTGAAAATGACCTTAAACCTGCTAATAATCCGTTCCCAAAAGTTTATAGAACATAAGGTCTCAACTTCAATCGAATTCAATACCAACAATTAAACTATTGCTTCCAAAACCTCAATGGATCTATTTCTTCCGAACCGACAAAAATCATTTCCTAAAATCGATTACTACAACCTCGAGTTAACAATAGTCATTTTCTGAACTAAGTCAATATCTACAATCCTCAAAGAAGTATATGAGCTAAATCATTACCTTCCATTCTCAAAGAAATGTACCCCAGAAAAATTTCATATTATTAACTAAACTCTGATCAACCCCATTTTAATGGTTGCAAACTAATCACTCTCCAGAGTGGATCAAGCTAGCACCCCAAGTCTGTAAAATTAAGAACTCAACTCTTATTATAAATTGGTCCTTCAACTCTGCAATTCTAAAACCTTAAATCAAATAAGAATAATTTCTAAAATTTCTAAGATCAATGAGCTTACACCCCATAATAGAACAATCGGCTCCCAAAACCTTTAAAATCTAATACATTAACGGATAATAAGTCATTTTCTGAAATCCTCGAGATTGATAGCTTTAATCCAAAACATTCACCTTAAAACTTGTAAATTTTTAAAACCCCAATTTCCACCAAATTGTTCATCCGAATAAGCGAAATTTAAAACTTGAAATTTAATTATTTCCCCCAAAGCTTGTCGAACCTAAAACCTTAATTACCAAAATCTTATTTCCTAAAATCTATAAGGCCTCAAACCTTAGATAAAATTTTCTTAAACCAATCCTTAAAGTTCGTTGAACCTACACTCTCCTATTCTATAGCTTCATTACATAATTTCTACAAAACCTAAGACCTCAACCGTCTTAAGCGACTTAAAGCTAACTCCCCTCCTTAGTTGCAACTTACATTCCTACTCCCAAGAAATTGCCTAATCCATGTCGTTCCTTTCTAGCCACAATATTATGAAAGTAACCCACCTTTATAAAAATTCAACCCTACTTCACTAAGTTTTTTTTTTTTTTTCAACAACATTCTCAATAGTACCGTCCTCCTGTCATAGCACAATCCTCAATCCCACTTTAACACCGGACAAAACAAAACAAAACAACTTAAAACAAAATAAACAAAACAAATAAACAACATACTTGCAATTCAAATAAAATCAAATCAAGTTAAAGAAAAACAAATAAAACCATCGTAAAATCAAAAACCAAAACCAACATCACACAGCAAGAAACAAAAGAAACCAGCATGCAAAAACATAACCAAATAAATAAAAACAAGCAAACAAGTTCAAACAAATAAAACAAATCAAATAACAACTTTACTTAACATAATTTTTGAAACACAACCTTTAAAAACATTCTGGTACTACCTACGGGACATGTGGTTTTACCCAGAGCCAAACCGCTCTGATACCACCTGTGACGCCCCCAAAATCCCCACGCCCGAACACGGGGAATTCGAGACGTCCGGATGGTGACAACCCGGATCACCATCCTATCGACGGGTGCCAAGTGTGTGCAAAGGCAACAAATGTGCACAAGAAAAACGCAGCGGATAACGAAAGTCATATAACTAAGTACCAGAATTTTTCTTAACATAATACAAGCTATTTAAAACGTACATAGATAAAATATTACAAAACACAAATACAGTTTTAAACAAATAAAAAGATAACATCTGCAACCCGGCGGAGCCGCATCCTCGGGCTCAGCCTCCTCCTCTTCATCCTCTAACTCTGCAACAAAAGCTACGGAACCACGAATGGTACCGCAGGTAAGTAAAATCCAAACACTACCTGATAAAAACACATATAACTCAAACAAGATGCATGAATCATGCCCAATGCACAAAGCCCATAAAACACAGTTTTCCACACACTCCAAAAAAAACCCATTTGGCCCAAAAACACATTCTTTCCGAAAAACACGCCAAAGGTCACATTTGGCCCAATATCTCGCCGGAAGTCCATCCGGCCCAATATCTCACCAGAAGTCCATCTGGCCCACGCCAAAAGTCCCATTTGGCCTCACAAACCATTATCCAATTTTTAACCGTATGCACCATGACCTCCCCTAGGAGTCATCCGCACACCCTGGCTCCAGTGTCACACCGCAGAGTACCACCACGCATGTGACACCTAACAAGCGATGCCCAGTTCCGTGCCCCGCGCGTGCGTAGCCAAGCATCCTCTAGCCCTCGCCAGCAAAGGGCCACGGAGTCGGTGAGTAGGGCGATGCCCGGTTCCGCGCCCAGCGCGTTCGTAGCCAAGCATCCCCTAGCCCCGCTCCCGTCATCTCTCTCGACAACTCAGGGGACATCACTCAGTTTATTCCGCTCCCGAGTGACCAGAGGAGCTCCACCGAGATAATAACCCATCCCGGCTTGGGCTCGTGATACACACGCACCCGTAAAACCACTCACGCCAATACACAGGCTTTTCACACAAATCCCACAAACACATGTGCATGCACCATGAAATGCCATATCAATGCATAATAAAATAATCCAACAACATAAATCAATAAAACAGACAACTCCGTCCTCCATCCATCCGACCCCCGAAACTCCTCGGACTCAGTCCGGAATCAACAACCAACAACAAATATTTATTGAATGAGCAATATATATTTAAATCTGTAAATAGGGTTTGGAAAATACTTACAGCGCTATACGGTATTTTTAGAAAGCTCGCGGCGTTGCAAACGGCGGAGGAAAAGCAACGTAACAGTGTAATTTACACTGTGTCCGTGGGTAATAAATTACCCATTTTTGAACGGGGACAAACCAGGGCTTAGGATTGATAGGGAATGGTTTAGGGATGATTGTGAAGCTATTGGAAGTGGTGGTTGGTCGTGGGTGGCGGCGAAAACGCCGGAAATAGGCCGGAAAACTCAAATCGGAAAGCAAGCTCGTAGGAGCTGTTCCGGTGGTCGTTGGAGGCCGGAAATAGGTGGGTTAGGACGGCAAGGAGTCGGTGATGAAGTGGTGAAGAAATGGTGGCCGGAGGTGGAGAGACGGCGGCGGATCGGAGTAAAATCCGTGGGGAAAGAAATGGCTCTTCCGGCCAAACGGCCGGCCGGATGGGGGAGATATTTGGTGGGAAGGTGCGCCGGAGGGAGGGGGTTCGAACGAGACCGGCGGCGAGCCAAACGGTGGCCGGACGGCGGCGGTCTGGGCAGAAAACAGTTCCGGCGACAGGGGCAAAAACAGAGCAAGTGCAGCCACTTCCGGCGGCTCTCGAAAGCAAACGGCTGGTCCGATGGCTCTGAAAATTGGTGGGGATGATCTATGGTGGAAGGGGAAGAGAATGGTGGTGACGGTGCATCAAACGGTGGCCGGACGGCGGAGAACCGGCCGGTCAAAGGGGCAGCGACGGGGTGGAGAGAAAAAGGGGCTGCTGCGTACGCGGGAGAGGAGGAAGAAGAAAGAAGAAGAAAAAAAAAAAAAGAAAGAAAAAGAAGGAAAAGGAAAAAGAAAAAGGAAAAAGAGAAAAGAAAAAGAAAAGATGAGGGAAAAGAAATGAGGTCCAGTCCTCACTCCGGAAACCAAAACTGATCCGCCGAAAACGATTTTAAAAACCGTAAAACGACTAAATAAAATAAACACATCAAATAAATTAAAAACCAATTTAAAACACATTAATTCAAAATAAATAAACTAATATATTAATTAAATTAAAAACAACCCTTCAGTGAAAATACACGTAAAAGCGGGTCATCACACAAACCAACCAGCTCTGGAAAGCAGAAGCTAGTGCAGCCCCGTTGGCATGCAAAATGGCGGGTGAAAGTGGGCATCAATCAAGCTCTGATTGAAGGGGATAACAGGCAGATGACACCAGCAGTAAAAGGAGAAGGGAACTGGGTAAACTAGAGACTTAAAAAGGATGGGTAGAGCATATCAAGGAAATTTCTAACAAGCACCCAGAATGGAAACTCATTCGGATCCCAAGAAGGGCAAATCATGATGCTCATAAAGTGGCAAGTTGGGCATTTGTAGCAATCTGAAAACAGTGTCAACAATCTGAAAAGATAATGAAGATTTGTAATGTGAGTATGCAGGTTTTGAATCCAAGCAAATCATTTATAGAAAGCAAAACTATGGCCAAGCTAAACTGACAAAATAACTGACAAGGAACCAAAAATAGAAGGAATATGGGAAAGAACAGATGAAAGCACTCGCAACATAATGGAAGTAGCTTGATTCAGACAAAAGGAAATTTCTTAAGATCTATAAGATGTTGACATACCAGGCAAAAACAGAACGATATGGAAATAACTCCACCTCTCTTGATCAAGGACCAAAATAACTCTCCCAACTTTAAGTTCTATAATGATCAATAAATACAACTAGAAGAGTACAAATCACCAAAACAATATAAATGTTTTATGGTAACTTAGATCAAGAAAATATAAAATGTACGGTTCTGTAGGCTAGTAAGTGTAAACCCAAAGACAACCTAAACAAAACTTTTTTTTTCTTTTTTTTTTCCTTTTTTTTTTTAAGCAGAATTACATTCATACATACACAGAGATGCAGATGGCACACTTCTTGCATCATTAATCTGATCCAAAAAAAGTCAAAAAACGTTTGAGACTTGCCATCAATTAAATGAAATCTAAGCACAAGCACAAGAATTATCTTCGACAAGAGTGGCAACATTCCTATCCTCACTTCTGAACAGTAAGTATCCGATCGCGAGGCCCAGCACGATGGCCAGGAAAACACCCCCGTTGTAAGACATCACCGCCAACATCAGCAGGTACCCGATCGCCCAGTTGAGTGCAAAGAGCGCCGCCCCACCGATCCTCGCCGCCGACCATCTCGGCCCTCTACGGAAGGGCATCCCTTGCAGCAAAGACTCCTCGATCTGTGCCGGAGGCTTCCCGGAGGAGACGAATTTGAGGTGCACGCGCCGGTCCTCCAAGTACTGGTAGAAGGCGGAGACGATGAGGCAAGCGAAGAGGGTGAGAGCGTAACTCGTCCACGACTTGGTTTTCCACGAGTCCACCAGGAGGGTCACCTCTTTACCCCAGTAGAAGGTCATGTGCATCATCTTTTCCGATCTTTCCTTTCTCGCCTCTAGCGAGTGAAAGAGAAGAATTAAGGAGAGAGTGAATTTAGAACGAAAGGTGGATCAGGTCTTATAAAAACCGGGTTGCGTATGGTTCGCGAATAAATCTAGCCAACCCCCGGTTCGTAAGCGCACGCCACACTCCTGACGTGGCGACCCGGTCCGGGATACCCAATTCGGTTTAGTGAATTAAATGAAACCTCACAAGCCCTTCATTCTCCTCCCGCTTCGCCTCAGACCCCTGTTCCCCTCACTCTTCTCTCTCACCAGAACCCTAGAAAACCCATTACGGCTTCTCCCTGTCTCGAGGCTCTTCTCCCTGTCGAACCAGAACAGTCAGCCCGTCTCTCCTTCAGCTTCGAGCCGTGCAAAAGGTACTTTTTTTTCCCAGTTCTTTGTATCTCTCCGATTTTGCATTTTTGTTTTTGCTCTCTCACCCATGCGCTCTCTCTCTCAGCCCTTCTCCGTTTCATCCCCGAGCCGCTGGACCACTTCGGAGTGAAGGTATATTTTTTCTTTCCAGTTCTGTTCTATGAGAGATTCTGTGTATTTCCTCTTCTGCATTTTTTTTTTTTTGCTCTCTTACCCATGCGCTCTCTCTCTCAGCCCTTCTCCGTTTCATCCCCGAGCCGCTGGACCACTTCGGAGTGAAGGTATAAATTTTTTTTTTCCAGTTCTGGTCTATGAGAGATTCTGTGTATCTCCGATTCTGAATTTTTTTTTTTGCTCTCTTACCCATGCGCTCTCTCTCTCAGCCCTTCTCTGTTTCATCCCGGAGCCGCTGGACACATCTCCCTCACCCCCTTGAGCTGAAGAAATCGTCGTCAAAGGTATGTTTTTTTTATCCAATTGGTTTTAAAGTTTTACGTTTGAATGCTGAGTGTCTGTCTCTCAGAGTTGCTGTATGTTTTTGTGGAGCCACACTTTAATGGGACTTACTTCTCAGTCGCACATGTTAAGGGCCTTTCCTTTAGAAATTAGGTTAAAGACCCAAATTTTGGGAACTGCAAGTCTGTATCATTGTCCCTTTCCTTTCTTCAAATTTTGGGAAGTTCTGAATTACAGTTTTGGCAAGTCTGTATCGTTTCTATGGTACAATGCAGAAGAGAAAAATGAGCATTTTTTTTACTTAGACGATGCTGATTTATTACATTTTGTATCGTTTCTACGATCCTCTAAATAAATCAGCATTTTTTTCACTTTTACTCCAAATAACAAACTTCGTCAAACTAGCTTTTTACATCCATTGTAAATTACATTTTGTTTTTGTAAAAGCTCTCTGTTATGAACTGTGTTAAGTGTTGAATGTAAAATAATTGCCAATTAGAAAGTTAGCAAATTTGCCAAAACTGTGTTGATATCAGATATGTTTGTTTAGTTGTAGCTAATGGTTATGTGTGTTTTATTTGGTATTTTAGTAAATTATATGCCTCTGCTTGGATGTATAAAACAATGGCTATATTGATCTCATTGTATGCTAGTTACTGCAATGGCTTACCATATATGAATTTTTTAACTCGTTAAGCCTTATTAACGATCGAAAGATTGAGTGGACTAGATTATCACCATCATTATGCCATAACATTATCATTTGTATTGATTGAGTTGAAATATTGCATATTTTAGCTATTTAAAACCAATGTATTTTAAATTCATCATGACATTATTATTGGTTTTAGATGGAAAAATAGTTAATAAACATAAATACGAGTTGTGATTTTTAATAGATTGATATCATGTTTATGCTTAATTTTACATTTATGATGTAATTGGACAATATTTCCTCACATATATAATATATTTGTGATAATTTATTTTTTTTATTTTAATTTATATTTGAGTGTTATTTTTATCTACTTATTTTCAGCTGGAATAAAATTGAATTTTCAGTCGAAGCATTTTTACGGAATCAAGGTGGCTCATGGAATAAATAAAGACAATGGACGCATGAAAGCACAGCACATGCTGGAAGAAAGAAAAGAAATAAAAGCAAATGTCAACATTTACAAGTATTAATCTGATGATGCTGGACGACAAAGTAAAAACGGAAAGGAGAAATGAACGTGGGAGAGTAATGAGTGAACGTGGGGCCCTCATTAAAGAAATGATGTAGCCGATTGAAGGGTGAAAGGTGATGGGGACGCAGCAGTGAACGTGCAGCGACAGCAGATTCATTTTTTGATGATTATTTTTCTTCTTTCATTAGCTGGGTAGAGGTGCAGACAGGAGGCGGCTGCTGGGGTGCTTTTTCGTTTAGTGCTGCACTAGAGTAGTGGAGATTTCTTTCTCGTCCAGACGGTCGGCAGCTAGTGATATTGCTTTTCGTTTTCAGTCCTTCGGATAGCAGGAGAGGCGAGGAGATTTTCATTTTTTTCTTTCTTTTTCGTTTAGTAGATAGCCGGCTAGCTGGAGTGAGACCAGCTTGGGCTTGAGTGGAGAGAGTGGTCCCGTGAGATGCTTTCCTTATTTTTTCGTTTAGTCAAGAGAGGGGCTGTTGGCTTTGCTTTGATACGGAAGGAGGGAAGAGTTTTTTGAGGGAGAGTAATACCGGTTGGGGAGTTGTTAGCTGTCATTAAAGAAAAGGGAAAAGTAGAAGAGCTGAAAGTGAAAGATAGCTGAACGTGGGGTACAGCCGAGAGATTGAAGGAATGGAGAGAGCTTCCCGGGAGCATTTTGGGGATACTTTTTCGTTTAGTGGAGAGGGCGGCTGCTGGGGGAATTTTTTGATGCTTGCTTTTTCGTTTAGTGCTGCACTAGAGTAGTGGAGATTTCTTTTTCGTCGAGACGGTCGGCAGCTAGGGAGATTGCTTTTTGTTTTCAGTCCTTCGGAATAGCAGTAAGGGTTGAGTTTTAAATTCTGGTTTTCGTGTAGCTGGAAGGGGGGAGATTTTCATTTTTCTTTCTTTTTCGTTTAGTAGATAGCCGGCATGGTTTTGGGCACTGGATTTTTCTCCTTTTCATTTTGGTTCGAGCAGCAGTAGAGTGGTGTTGTTTTTAATTCATTCTTGATTTTCGTTCAGCTGGGCGCAAGCTGTTTTTCTTTTCTTCTCCTTTCGTTTAGACCTTGCAGTGGAGTAGCTTGAATTTATTTTCTTCTCTTTCCGAACAGAACAATGGACAGCTTGTTTATTATTATTATTTTTTTTTTCTTTCGTTTGTTATTTTAGAAGCAGGTCGGCTGGTTAGATCGACAGCCTTCTTCCTTTCTTCTTCATTTATTTTTCTGCTATTTCCTTAGTCTTTTTATTTTTCATTTCCAGAGCAGAACCGATTCGGCATCTTTTATTTTAGATTTCTCTTGTTCTAATATTTCATCATAACTCAACTTAGATTTATTTTTATTGTTAGAAATATCATGTGTAGCTAATTTCTTAAACTTGAATTGTAGAATGAGACTTAATTTATTTTAAGTTCTAGTATGGTGCAATATTTTATTGATAATGTTGATTTCACTAAATTATTAGTTGGATTTAAATAAAAAATAGATTGAAGCTCTTGCTCTTGTTTTGTTGTTGACGTAAGGCACATCAAAAGCTTGAAAATTATCAAGGCTTCTCTCGTTTGTTTGTTAATGTGTGTTCGGCTAGTAAAATAGAAAATTCCTTAAGAAAATATTGCAAAACTTGAGCTTAATCCTTTTATCTTCCGATTATCAATGCCTTGATTGGATTGTTAATCGAGAAAATGATCTAGAATCCAAAATAAAGAGAGTCTCAAACCCAACTCAAGTGTTCGTTAATTTGTTTTCTTTTAGAAACTCTAATTTCAATTTCGATTATCTTTTTGCATTGCATTTTAATTAATTTGTTAGTCATTTACATTTCAATCCGACAATCAAACATCTAAAAATATGAATCTAGTCTATGACTAGTAACCTCTTCCATCCATTGTACATATCATCCTCTTGTTTTCTCTTTGTGAAGTTTTTCACATTTTTCAACAAGTTTAATTTTAAGTAACTTTTCCCTGTGGATTCGATCCTGTAAGATACTACAACGCCTGTATACTTGCAGGTAAAACTGCACTAGATTTTTGGTTCATTAATTTAAGTCAAAGTTTAGTCGCAACATATATATTGTCAATGAAAAATATTTAATTTAAAGGTGGCCTGGATGCAAGGTTTTAAAAACCGTTCCGTTCCGGCCGGAATGGCCGGAATTTTTCGTGCCGGAACAGTGTCCGTTCCGGGTCAAATTCCGGCCGTTCCGGTCAAATTCCGGCCGTTCCGGTCAATTCCGGCCGGAATTCCGGTATTCCGGCCGGAATAGTAATTCCGGTCCGAAAAAAAAAAAAAAAAAAAAAAAAAAAAAAAAAAAAAAAAAAACTCTTGTAAATAAGTTAAAAAATAATGAATAAAATTATACTTTTAGAATTCAAATACCCCTTTTCGTGCACTAGAAGTATTGTTATTTTTAATAATTTGTCTATTCTTTAATTTTTTTTCTTTTATTTTTGTGTCTTAACTCAAGTTTGTGATTTTTTTCAATATATATTTATTTTATAAATCTTTAATTCTTCTATATATATACACATATACATATCACACACTTACATATATATGTATTTATTTTATTAATTGTTAGTTTATATATACATATAAATATTTATATATAATATATAATTAATCCCGAAACGGTACACCGAAACGTACCGGTACCGAAATATTCCGTTCCAGTGCCTCAACCGGAATGGTCTCCGGAACGGATTTCAAAACTTTGCCTGGATGTCTCTTTTCCTTTTGTTGGCTTATTAAATCAATTTTCAAAATGCTAAGTTTAATTGATAGACACAATTAATATTTTAACACTGTTAGCTTTGAATTGAGCATTGACTGCATACAATGCTGATTTTGAGATCATGAAGGAAGATGTTAGAGATTGTCCAAAACAACGTCTATATTTTACCTGATTTCTTCATGATATTTTTGCTATTATATATAACCTGATTTTTTTGGCTGAAAGTAGTCATTGCGTTCGATATTGCTATGGCATCGAGTCAATCATCATCCTCTGTAATTAATTGTGATGAAATTGAATCACCGAGTTGTTGGTGTGGTTTGAAATCGCCATTAAAGATCTCCCACACCTACAAAAATCCTGGAAGGAAATTTTATGCTTGTCCAAAATATTACACGGTAATTAACCTCTCCCCTTTTTGGATTGGATTGCTTTTGAATGCATGTACAAAAATATTTAGTAATTGAGCTTGAAATTCTTGAATTGTCCACAGCTAGAACCAAGATGTCAATTCTTCATCTGGGAAGATATATTTCAATCAGTGGTACGTGAGAATGTAAACAAGACAAGAGAGAATGAACTTCGGAAGAGGAAGGATGCTTTATTGTTGCGTGAATATGAAGCTCAAATTGAAAAGGACAAACTAGTAGAGAGAGAGCAAATGCTTAACAAGCAAGAGGGCGAACTTGGGAGAAGGATAGTAGAGAATAGGATTGGTCGTATTTTCTTGTGTCTATTTTGGATTGTATCTCTTGTAATAGTTTGGTTCTAAGTGTAGATGTGTCACGAAATGTTTTAGATGTAAATAACTTTATCTTATCCTCTCGGTGTATAATTATGACAGCTAATTGTGGATATTATTTTTGCATCTTTGTAAGTAAGGTGGGGCAAGATTTTTGGACAGATAAAATCAACTGTCCAAGATTTTGGTTGTGAATATCATTTGGTTTTGTAAGGACTAAAATGTAGTGTTGTTAGTAGAAAAGCCTATTTATGAACTTGTCAGATACAAGCATATTATAATTTGAACTCATATGTGCCTAGTTTAAAGCTGTCTGTTTATTGCCAAGAGCATGTAGCTCAGATGGCATGAGACCCAGCCTCCATAAGAGAGGTCTTGGGTTCAATTCCCCTCTCCAGATCCCCCAATATCAAAAAAAAAAAAAAAGCTGTCTATTTATTCCTTGAGGGCAAGGATACTACACTGTTATCATAAACCAGTTTTGTTCTACGCTAGCCAAAAGTGTAAAAATTTTAATTTGTTGGTTTGCCCACCCAAGGAATGCTTTTGCCAACTCCTCAGCATTGAAACTCATTTGCTCCACGTAATAAAGAAGTCAATTTAATTTCATAACCTGCTACTATGTAGCATATATAACCAAAATTTACATTCACCCAAATTTGTATTTTTGCAAGCCTTCTCGACCATTATGCATTGCATTAGCCATTCAACCCTCTTTTAATACAACCGAATCCAACAAACCTATTATTCTCAAAGCATCTTATCAACTCCAGGTGGTATTAATATTTGTCAAGTGAAGTTCATATGCAACATTCTCATGGATTTATTTGTAAGGAATGACCCAATTACAAATAATCTACCTGCTGCAATATTAAATTTTCATATACAAATTTAGAACGAAAGGTGGATCAGGTCTTATAAAAACCGGGTTGCGTATGGTTCGCAGCATTGCCGGATGCAGTAAATTTGTTTTGGGGTGATTTGTACGACAGGGACATGGGTTCCATAAATGCCCTCGAAAAGCATCATATTTACGCTATATTTAAGTTAGTTTTGATTGGGTCTGTCTTTGTTTGGTTTCACTGGAACAGTTGGTTGGGGAACTGAAAAGGACAATGATACACCACCAATTACATTACAACTCATTTATCACTTACGTGCATTTTAAATTTTTTTATTTTTATTTTATTTTCTTTTAAGTATTTTTTTAACATCCTTAATTATTAAGAAAAAATTTAAAAAAATATATAATTTTATTAATACTCACTTCCTTAATCATTAAGTAAAATAAAAAATTAAAAAAAAATCAAATACAAAAAAAGTTATAAATAAATTGTAGTTGAGTAGTAATAATATCATTTTCAACCTGAAAATATGGGACACATTTGGTTCGGGTCGGCTTGATTGGTTGGTAGTAGAAGTCGTACAACTGTACAACGTTTGCTAACGTGGTTTCAGAAGGGCAAAAACCACTCAAACCGACCAAGTTTCCTGAATTTTTTCAAACAGTGAGAAGATAATTTCAAAAACATCAGTGCTATTTATTTATTTATTAATTGTACATTTTTTTCAGCTTTTTTTTAAACCACTTGGTCTTTTCTTTTTGTTTTTTTGTCGGCTGCTTCTTTTATTTATTTATTTATTAATGATACGATTTTTTTTCTGCTTTCTTTTTTTTAAACCATTTGGTCAATTTTTTTGTTTTGGACTGCTTCTTTTGTTTATTTATTTATCAAAGGTGTAATTTTTTTTTACTGCTTCTTTTTTTTTTTTAAACCATTTGGTCATTTTTGTTTTATTTGGCTGTTTCTTTTGTTTATTTATTTACCAATGGTGTAATTTTTTTTTTGCTGCTTCTTTTATTTATTTTTTACCTTATGTGTAAATATTTTTATTTTTAATCAAATATTTTGCTGCACATTTGGTATAGCTTTTACTTTTTTTGCAGTGTGTATTCATGTCAATATACTGCTTATTTAAAATATATTATTGGAGGGAACAATATTGAAATAAGGTTAGATCCAGAGAGATGAAAACTTGAGAAAAAATTTGAGATCTTTTGAAATGAAAACTGGTAGATCAAAATGTGTATTTGTTTTTGTAAAACCTCTTACAATATGAAAAATTTTGAAAATTTTTCAAAATTTTGATTTTTAGTCGCGAAAGCAAATGAGAATTTTTTTTTATTATGTTTACGAACGGATTTATTTTTTATTTTTTAAGTTAGATTTACTGTAAATAAAAGAGTAATATTAGATATAATTATGAATTGTACAACAATATGTAAGCCAAATTTTTTTTTTCCATAAATATGTTGAAAACAATTTTTAAATTTTAAATTTATGATTCCTTAAAATTCTGTCTCAAATAATTTTTTGATAGATTTAATATATGGATCTCAAAATCTTTTAATGTTCCTCATAAATTAAATAGACCTCACCATTAAATATTATCATATTCACTTTATCTCTTATAATTTATATCAAGAAAAAAATCTATTAATCATCTAAGTTCTTCTAATTAGTTTATTTTTCATAAACTAATTAAGTTTTTCTACTCATCATTTATATATCATATAGTTGGTAAGAAGAAAAATTAAAAAAAAAAAAAATTATATGTGTTGTATGTTGTGAGATTGATGAGTAGAAGTTTTTAGTAAAAAATATATATATCTATAATTTTTTCACCACTCTTTTATAACTAATTAAAGTGATAATTTCACCCATAAAAATTGTTAATTTTTTTTTAAAAGTTTCTATTTTATATAGTTTTTTTTAAGAAAAATGATACTTGCAGTCGTAAGTGTACAAGTGCTGCATAATTATTTTAAAAAAAGTAAATAAATACGGAACCTACATAAAAATAAAATTAATTTTTTAATATTTGATCTTACTCTTTTTTAAAATAATTACACAACTTTAAAAAAAATACTATAGTCATAAAGGGATTACATAAAAATAAATCCATAAATTGATATAACATAATATGATACGTCAAATTATAAAGTTATTTTTATTATGAAGTAGATTTAATTGATTTCATGAAGTCATATTAATTTATGAGTTTATTTTATGTAACTTATTTATGTCTATAATAATTTTTTTATTTTTAATATATTTTATAACTGTACATAGTATTATATTTTTTTTTTATAAAGTTGAAGTTAAAAAAAGACTGCAAAAAAGTTTTTTAACTTATTTTTTATCCAAATAAATAATAGGGCATATGATCCTTGTACTAGGCTGTAATCATGAAACCCTACAATTGAGGTAATGGCAATTGGGTAAATATCGGAAAACTGTGATGCATTTGGGGGAAGTAAGATTTGGTACTTCAAAGGTTGTCAAGGACGAAAAATGCAGTACAGGGAAAAAGCTGTACTACAGTCCCATTTTTTATGCAAAGGAGATCGGATAAACATAACATTTAAAGTTTGACTAAGGAAAGGAAAATGGTAGACAAATAATTCTTATAATTATTTTATACATTACCTGATAAAAATGGTAGACATAAATATTTTATAATTTTCGAATTTGTCATTTTCCTTTTATATATATATATATATTCTCATATAAACATGTTCTATATGAATATGTCATCTATCTCACTTCGATCAATATGTACATATTGCAAAATAGGTAGATTTAAAAAGAAAATGATACAATAATGAAAATAAATCAAGCGGATCAAACGAAGAATAATGATTTCTGACATCTTGAATTTCCCGCGGACAACTGAGAAGGCTGGACAATCATGAGATGGTTTATAAGTCGTTTTCAGATATAATTGAAGATAGATAAAATATTTCGTGTATATATATTTCTAGTTGAGTTATAGATCACGCTTCTAGCATGATTTATGTCATGCGCGCATAGTTCTTTAATAAATTATTTCAATGGCTAATAAATCTAGAAGGACCTCTTTATCATAGAAAACTCAGTTATACCATCATGCTTTTTTAAGTGTTGTGGCCTTGGAATATGAATATGATGAAGATGTCCATGCCTATAGTACGTTGAAGTGCTGCTAATTTTCATTACTCTTAGTTCATAACTCTTAACACTTGCTTCAAACTATTTGTGACGCCCCCAAATCCCCACGCACAGACACGGGGAAATCGAGACGTCCGGATGGTGACAACCCGGGTCACCATCCCATCGACGGGTGCCAAGTGTGTGCAAAGGCAACCAATGTGCACAAGAAATACGCAGCGGATAACGAAAGTCATATAACTAAGTACCAGAATTTTTCTTAACATAATACAAGCTGTTTAAAACATACATAAATAAAATATTACAAACACAAATACAGTTTTAAAACCAAAATAAAACATAGCATCAGCAACCCGATGGAGCCGCATCCTCGGGCTCAGCCTCCTCCTCCTCGTCCTCGAACTCTGCACCAAAAGCTACGGAACCAAAAATGGTTCCGCAGGTAAGTATAACCCAAACACTACCAGATAAAAACACATATAACCCAAACAACATGAATGCAAGAACAACCAAAACACATGCCCCGCAAAACACATCTTTACCACGCACGCCAAAAACCCAAATGGCCCATAAAACATTACCAAAAACCAAACCTCGCCATTATCCCAGATAATGGCCCAAATCCGCAAACCATAACAACAACCCGCTCCGTATGCACCATGATCTCCCCTAGGGATCATCCGCACACCCTGGCTCAGTGCCACACCGCAGAGAACGGCTACGCGTGTGACACCTAAACGAGCGATGCCCAGACTCGCGCCCAGCGCGTACCGGGCCAGGCATCCTCTAGCCCTCGCCAGCGAAGGGCCATGGAGTCGATGAATAGAGCGATGCCTAGACTCGCGCTCAGCGCGTACCGGGCTAGACCCATCCTCTAGTTCCGCTCCCGTCATCACCCAGCGACAACTCAGGGGACGTCACTCAGTATTAACCACTCCCGAGTGACCAGAGGAGTTCCGATTACGCATACACCATGATCTCCCCTAGGGATCATCCGTATACATGGCTCTGTACCACACCGCAGGTAACGACTGCGCATGTGGCACCTACACGAGAGATGCCCAGACTCGCGCCCAGCGCGTACCGGGCCGGGCCATCCTCTAGTCCCCGCCACTAGAAGGACCACGGAGTCGACACGACATCGTTACCATATCGTGCGATCCGGTCGTCGCCCTGCGACAACCCAGGGGATGTCACTCAGTATTATCCGCTCCCGAGTGACCAGAAAAGCTCCACCGTGATAATAACCCATCCCGGCTTGGGCTCGTGAGACACACGCACCCAATAGCCAAAAACGCCGATATACATGATTTACTCAAATAAAATAAAATGCACATGTATGCGATATGCAACGCACGCAAATAAAATGCACAACCAAATCAACCAAACACAATCAACCAAACAAAGCACTCCGTCCTCAATCCATCCGACCCCCGAAACTCCTCGGATTCAGTCCGGAATCAACCAACCAACAGCAAAAATAAACTGAATGAGCAATATATATTTAAATCTGAAAGTAGGGTTTGGAAAATACTTACAGCACTATATGACAATTTTAGAAAACAAGCGGCATTGCAAACGGCGGAAAAAACAGCAACGTCACAGTGAAAATTCACTGTGGTCGTGGGTTGTGAAAAACCCACTTTTGAACGGGGACAAACTAGGACACGAAATTGATAGGGAATGGTCTAGGGATGGTTGTGAAGCTATTGAAAGTGATGAACGGCCGTGGGTGGCGGCGGAATCGCCGGAAATGGCTGGAAAATGAAATTCGGAAACTAAGCTCGTAGGAGCTGTTCCGGTGGTCGTTGGAGGCCGGAAATGGGTGGGTTAGGACGATAAGGGACTGGTGATGAAGTGGTGAAGAAATGGTGGCCGGAGGTGGAGCGACGGCGGCGGATCGGAGCAAAATCCGTGCGCCCTTTTTGGAGCTTTTCCGGCCAAACGGTCGGCCGGTTGGGGGTGGCCTTCGGAGGGGTGGTGCGCCGGAGGGAGGGGGAGAGAATGGGACCGGTGGCGAGCCGAATGGTGGCCGGACGGCGATGGGTTGGGCTGAGGAGTGTTCCGGCGTGAGGGAGAGAGAAGAGAGAGAGAGAGCTCGAGGGGGGGTCACGACGCGGGGAAGCAGAAAAGAAAAAAGAAAAAAAAGAAAAAAAAGAAAAAAAGAAAGGAAAAAGAAAAGAAGGGAAAAAGAAAAAGAAAAAAGAGAAAAGGAAAAAGATGTGAAAAGAAATGAGGTCCAATCCTCACTCCGGGAAAACAAAACTAAACGCCGAAAAAGATTAAAATCACAAAACAACTAAAAGAAATAAAACACAACATCAAATAATTTTAAAAACTAACTTTAAAACGCAAATAAATTAAAATAAATAACTAATATATTAATTAAAATAAAAACAACTATTTCAGCGAAAATACATTCAAAAACGGGTCATCACACTATTAAATTAAACACTTAGCACACCTTAATTGATCGAGTTCTTGAGGCATGAATCGAACCCTAACTTCCATTATTAAAACAATTACATAACAATCACTAACCCTAAGTCCAACTTGTATCATCTAATCACATCATTTATCGATTATATCACACGATAAGCTTCAAACAAAACCTAATTATCGCATCATTTATCGATTGGCTCACCACTTACAAATTAGTTTGCACATGTCATATACTAATTACAACTGTGATGACCCGCTTTTGAGTGTATTTTCGCTGAAATGGTTGTTTTTATTTTAATTAATATATTAGTTTATTATTTTAATTTATTTGCATTTTAAAATTAGTTTTTAATTTATTTGACGTTGTGTTTTATTTCTTTTAGTTGTTTTGTGGTTTTTAATATCTTTGCGGCGGTTTAGCTTTGTTTTCCGGAATGAGGATTAGACCTCATCTTTTTCCCTACATCTCTTTTTCCTTTTTTCCCTTTTCTTTTTCTTTTTTCTCTTTTTCCTTCTTTCTTTTTCCTTTCTTTCTCTTTTTTCTTCTTTTTCTTTTTTTTCTTCCTTTTCTTTTTTTCCCTCTCCCCCGCGTCGACCCCCCGATCTCTCTCTCTCTTCTCACCCACGGCCGGAGCTGTCTTCAGCCCAGACCGCCGCCGCCGACCGGCATGGCCGACACAGCCACCGGCGTTCGGTTTGTCCACCTCCGGCGCACCACCCCACCGAAGCCCACCCCCATCCGGCCGGCCGTTTGGCCGGAAAACCCCCTTAAAGCCTCCACGGTTTTTCCTCCGATCCGCCGCCGTCGCTCCACCTCCGGCCACCATTTCTTCACCACTTCATCACCGGTCCCTTGCCGTCCTAACCCACCCATTTCCGGCCTCCAACGACCACCGGAACAGCTCCTACGAGCTTGCTTTCCGTTTTGGGTAATTCGGCCTCCCACCGCCGTTTCTGCCGCCACCCACGGCCAACCACCACTTCCAATAGCTTCACGATCATCCCTAGACTATTCCCTATCAATCTCAAGCCCTGGTTTGTCCCCGTTCAAAAGTGGGTTTTTCACAACCCACGGCCACAATGAATTTTCACTGTGACGTTGCTGTTTTTCCGCCGTTTGCAACGCCGGGTGTTTTCTAAAATTACCGTATAGCGCTGTAAGTATTTTCCAAACCCTATTTTCAGATTTAAATATATATTGCTCATTCAGTATTTATTTGTTGTTGGTTGGTTGATTCCGGACTGAGTCCGAGGAGTTCGGGGGTCGGATGGATTGAGGACGGAGTTGCTTGGATTGGTTGTTTGTGATTGCTTGATTTATTTGAGCCACGTGGCGTGAGTTGCATATTTTTTTGTGTATACATGCATTTCTATTTTATTTGTGTTATGTTTTATTGGCGTATGTGGTTATCGGATGCATGTCTCACGAGCCCAAGCCGGGATGGGTTATTATCTCGGTGGAGCTCCTCTGGTAACTCGGGAGTGGATAATACTGAGTGACATCCCCTGGGTTGTCGCGGAGCGATGACCGGATCGCACGATACGGTAACGCTGTCGTGTCGACTCCGTGGTCCTTCGAGTGGCGGGGACTAGAGGATGGCCCAGATGGTTCACGCATGACGTGAGTCTGGGCATCACTCGTGTAGGTGCCACATGCGTAGACGTTACCTGCGGTGTGGTACAGAGCCATGTGTGTGGATGGTCCCTAGGGGAGATCATGGTGCATGCTTAATTGGAATGTTTGGTGTGAGTTGGACATGGGCCCATGTTTTCTTTTGCGTGCGTGGATTTATGGTTTTATGGGTCATGTGTATTGCTTCATGTCGTGCATGCTGTGTGAGTTTTATATGCTTTTATCTGGTGGTGTTTGGATTTTACTTACCTGCGGTACCATTTTTGGTACTGTAGATTTTGGTGCAGGTTTCGAGTACGAGGAGGAGGCTGAGCCTGAGGATGAGGCTCCGCCGGGTTTCTGATGTGGGAGTTGTGCTTTGTAGTGGCTTTGAAATCTACGTTGTATCTTGTAATATTTATTTATGTATTTCTTTTTAACAGCTTGTATTATGTTAAGAAAAATTCTGGTACCTAGTTTAATGACTTTCGTTATCCGCTGCATGTTTCTCTCTGCACATTTGTTGCTTTTACACACACTTGGCACTCGTCGATAGTGTGGTGACCCGTGTTGTCATCATCCGGATGTCTCGATTTTCCCATGTCCGTGCGTGGGGATTTGGGGGCGTCACAACAACTAAGAGCTTGAACCCGAGACCATGTATATCATGTGTTTATCATTATTGCTCTAAGCTCATCTATGAAATCATACTTCCAACTATTTAAACATTATATCATAAACATAAATCTGAACTAAAATAAAGAGTTATACTAATTACTTTGTATAGAGCTTTTGGTGTCGAGGTATTCTCTTGGATTAACTATGAACTAATCCACTTGGGTAGGTTAATCTATGAGGATTTGTAAAGAACTTGTGATAGAAGCTTGAATACTTAAGCACCTACCTATAGCTAGGTGAGAGTGAGAGGTTGGCCAAAATGAGGAGACATGGCTGAAGACTTTGCAAATTAGTTGTTTTAGGAGCTTTTTAAGGTGGTGGTGGCAACTCAAGCAGGTGGTGGAAGCTGTAACTAGGAGCCGGAGGTGTGACCGGTTATGTGTTTGGAGGCTTCTAGACATTCCTTGGGCTTTGGTTGAAGTTTTGAGAAGGTGGTGATAAATTGGCACATGCTTTGACACATGTCACTTCTCCATTGGTCTAATAGTAGCTATGTTCAACTAGGTTTTTGACTCGGAACTTAGGTATACCTAGTCTGGAATCTAGCCTGCGTTAGCCAATATGACCCCGGTCTGGAACCTAGGTTCCAGGTTGTATTTTTTTATATATTATAAAATAGCCTATATGTTATGATTTTTTTAAGAAAACAACCCATATGTTATGAATTTTTTTTTTCTCAAGAAAAAGAAAAAACAGAATGCTTGAAAGCAAAACTTTTATACCTAAAATTTTATATTTTATTTAATTTTTTTCAAGAAAAAAAAATGATGTTGAAAAGCTTAATTTTATTTTTTTATATATATAAAACCCTATACTTTTTAAAGTTTTTTCAAGAAAAAAATGATGCTAAAAACCATAATTTTTTATATATATAAAAGTTGTGGAAGAACAAGTCAATATGACCACTTTAACTACAAATTCAAAAGTTTAAAACTTCTACAACAAACATCTTATCTGCAAAATCTATTAGTTAGGCATGTAATCTATTTTTGAATTCAAATCAGATTATGTATAGGCTACTGAGTTAAGAGTTGTTATTCTGTAACAGAACGAGTTGATCTGAACTCTATTTAAATACTTTGTAATTCACAAATGAATCATCAAGAGTTTTCCAAAACAGAGCATTTTTTCTACATGGTATCAGTGAGCCTAAAAAAGACCAACGTATGATACTCCTTCTTCTTCTTTTTTTTTTCTCTCTCTTGACATCTGATGGCCTCCTCTCCCCCTATTCCCTCTCTCTCAAATTTCCCTCTTGCCCTCAGTGTCAAACTCAACCACTCTAATTATCCTGTTTGGAAAGCTCAGGCCCTACCATATTTCCATGGTCACATTATATTAGCAGGTGCTGATCTAAATTTCATTAATCATGTGATAAGCCTATTGCAGACTGATTTTCCAATCAAAAATCTTGGTGAACTTAGTTTCTTTCTTGCAATATTTAAAAGAAACTATCTCCCATGCTTTTTTAATTCAACCTGACCACCTTCTTCAACTTCAGACTTTTAGTGATGCAGATTGGGCATCGGATAAGGATGATAGAAGATCAATTGGTGCTGATTGTGTATATCTTGGCAAAAACTTAATTTCATGGAGTTGTAAGCAGCAACCAACTGTTGCCCGTAGCAGCACTGAAGCGGAATATAAGGCCTTAACAAATGCAGCTGTCGAAATTCAATGGATCAAAACTTTGCTTTTAGATCTTTATGTTTCGGCTATACACCCTCCAATTCTTTGGTGTGACAACATTTGAGTCACTTATCTCACAAGTAATCCTCTATTCCTTGCACGTACGAAACATATTGAAATAGATTTTCATTATGTCCGTGATCAAGTTCTCAATGGTCAACTAAATATTCGGCTCATCTCCACCAAGGATCAATATGCAGATGCTCTTACAAAGCCCTTGCCTTCTCAGTATTTTCAGCTTCTGGGTGACAATCTCAAGGTCCACTCTTTACCCTTTCAATTGCGGGGGTGTGACGCCCCCAAATCCCACGTACGGACACGGGAAAATCGAGACGTCGGGATGATGACAACACGGGTCACCACCCTATCGCCAAGTGCCAAGTGTGTGTACATGCAATAAGTGTGCAAAAGAAAACACGCAGCGGATAAACAAAGCCATATAACTAAGTACCCAGAATTTTTCTATGTTTAATACAAACCCATTCAAAACATACATAATAATATATTACAAGCCACAAATATCGTTTCACAAACCAAACTATAAAGCATAAACTCCAAATCAATACTCCGGTGGAGCCGCCTCTTCAGGCTCAGCCTTCTCCTCCTCCTCGACCTCTGCATCAAAATCTACGGTACCCAAAATGGTGCCGCAGGTAAGTAAAGATCCAAACGCCACAAGATAAAAACATATTAAACTCAAACAATATGAATGAAAGAATGCCAATGCGCATGTCCCATAAAACCACATTTTTCCCACACACGCCAAAATTTCATTTTGGCCCAAAACATTCCTTTTAAACATAACCTCGCTATTATCCCCGATAATGGTCCAAAAACCAAACCATCAGAGTATCGTAGGTGGGAATCGCAGGCGAAATTCTACCACCGTCCCTGCTTACCACCATCCCTATGCCGCATGCACCGTAGGTGGGAATCACAGGCGGGATTCTACTACTATTCATGCTTACCACCATCCCTACGCCGCGTGCCTCTGACTCAAACCAGTCAATCCAATCGTTCACATATACCAAAAACATTTCTCGCTTGAAAGCCCAGTTTTCAAGTTCCAACACATGTACATACATGCAATGCACACCTCAAGATACAAAACATCCAACCAAACACAAAAATAACAAAATCAAGCAACTCCGTCCTCAATCCCATCCGACCACCCGAACTCCTCGAACTCAGTCTAGAATCAACCAACCAGTCAAATAATTTATTGTAAGAGCAAAAATATATTTAAATCTAAAATAGAGTTTGAAAAATACTTACAGCGCTATAAGGTATTTTTTGAAGGATCACGACGTTGCAAACGGCGGTGAAAAAAAGCAACGTAACAGTGTATTTTACACTGTGGCCGTGGGGTAGTAAATTACCCACTTTTAAACGGGGACAAACCAAGACACGAAATTGATAAGGAATGGTCTAGAGATATTTATGAAGCTAATGGAAGTGAGTTTTGGCTGTGGGTGGCGGTGGAAGCGGAAAAAAAGGCCAAATCGGAGTTGAGCTCGTGGGAGCTGCTCCGGCAACGGATCGGGGCCAGAAATGGGTGGGTTAAGACTACAAGAGGTAGGGGATGAAGTGGTGAAGAGGTGGTGGCCGGAGGTGGAGCGACGGCGCCAGAAATGGCCCAAAGCCGTGCGGCTTAGATGGGTTTTAGGGGGTTAACGGCGGCTCGGATGGGGCTGGTTTTTGGTGGGGTGGTGCGCCGGCCGGAGGGGAGTTGATCTGTGGGGGCTGTGTCAGCCACGTCGGCCGGCGGCGGTGGGTCTGGGTGCACAAGCCGGACGGCGACGGGAGAGAGGGAAGAGAGCTGTTGCGTGCGCGGGAGAAGAAAGGAAAAAGAAGAAGAAAAGAAAGAAAGAAAAAAGAAAGAAAAAAGGAAAAAGGGAAAAAGAAAAAGAGAAAAGAAAAGATGGAGAAAGAAAATGAGGTCCAGTCCTCATCTCCGGAGTCCAAAAACTGATCCGACGAAAACAAATATAAAAACTATAAAACGATTAAAATAAATTAAACACCACATCAAACTAAAATAAAACCAATTACAATACAATAAATTAAAATAAAAGAACCAATATATTAATTAAATTAAAATATTCATTCAGTAAAAATACATGTAAAAACGGATGTCACAGGGGGCGTGTGGAAGAACAAAAGTTAACATGACCAGTTTCAACTGAAAATTCAAAAGTTTAAAACTTCTGTAACAAACCTCTTATCTTCAAAATCTATTAGTTAGGCATGTAATCTATTTTTGAATTCAAATCAGATTATGTATAGGCTACTGAGTTAAGAGTTGTTATTCTGTAACAGAACAAGTTGATCTAAACTATATTTAAATACTTTGTTTGTAATTCACAAATGAATCATCAAGAGTTTTCCAAAATAGAGCATTTTTTCTACAAAAGCCTATATATCATTAATTTTCTCAAGAAGTATAATACTAATGCATTGAACATTGCACATATAACAAAAATATATAAATTTGGAAAACTAAATTTATGTAAAAACTAACTAAAACTAGAAACAAACTAATTAACTTCTTAATTAAATGCATGTAAAATAAAAAAAATAAAAAAAAAAGTAAAATATTCATCTCACAAAATTACAATATGAGTTACAACAACAACACCAACAAGTTCATATGATACATCCCCTTGTCTAGATCTCCAAATCAACCATGCCCCAGGATTAATAGTTCAATGACAGGGTAGCCAAAACTCCAACACCCACTACCCAATAATTTTGTTGCCACCATGTTCGGGCAATGCTCCAAAGTATTCCAATTGTGAATATAGAAGGAAAATGCATGAAAGATTTATTAAAACCCAAATTACTCAGAAGGGAGGTGAAGGAATATATAGTATTCCATAAAGAATGTCAATATAATTGCAGATATGGCAAGTATATAGAAGACTGGTTACCAAAAGCATAACCAGTAGCTAACATGAACCAGGTTGCCAGATATGAAATTAGCATTTCAAAAACTGCAAGCCCACCCAAACGTATTTACCAATTTTAAAAACTTTGCAATTTACAAGTGGTGTTGACGGGTGTTTTCGTCAATAGTTCGGAAGAGGAGAAGGATCCCTCCCCGGCACACTGAGGTGGTGTTGGGCCTAGAACTGAGTGGACTCCCGGTTGATCCGATGCAGCTGTACGGAGTCTGTGCGTATGTCTATGGTGGTGAACAGTAGATAAATGCAAAGAAAATAGAGAGAGATAAACACACTTATTTACATAGTTCGACATTTGGCTTATATCCACGGGGGTTTGGGGAGGGGAGAATCCACTATAATAAGCTTGATTTACAGTCTCTCAGAATCTCTTATCCTCTTTGTACATAGTGCCAAATAGGTAGATTGAAAAAGAAAATAATGCAATGATGAATATAGATCAAGCGGATCAAACAAAGAATCGTGATCTCTAACACCTTGAATTTCTTGTTTTAAAAACTTTGCAATTTACAAGTGGGTTAACAAGAAGAAAAAAACCAGAAAAGATGGCCTCAAACAATAAAACTACTTCAATTTAGGTATTTCATTCAAGATTAACACCAGACAAGATGTGTAATCAACTCCTAATATGTCCCTTAAAATGAGACTGCAATATCAAATAGTGACATGATTTGGAAACATGTCACTATTTTTTTGTGCAACTGCAATATCAAATAGTGCATCATACCATAAATATTTCATATTCCAATTACTGAAAATGAACTGAATGTATTTCATTCATTTGGCAATAAAGATATCCATCTTACGTGAACAACCCAAAAAAAGATGTTCTTCCTTGTAGGATGGCTTCTGTGTGAATCAGAAAACCTACCTCAAGTACCTAGAGCTCAAATTCTAAGCATCTTTTTGACACCCTCGTAGCAAAATAATATGAGAATTGTTACAGACATAAAAAGATTACAAAAAATAAATTCACAAACTGACGTAGTTTTATAAAATCTGTTAGATCTGCTTTATAATAAAAGTAATTTTACAATATGACGTACCACATTAAGCCGCATCAATTTGTAAATTTACTTTAGTATAATTCCTTTGTAGCTAAAATATTTTCCAAATAATATTACTTTGTAATGTACCATTAACTGAGGTTACGGTGCAAATAATCAAGAACAATAGGGAAAAACTCTAAGAAATCACATTGACAGGTTCAGTTCCATCCAAATTAAAAACTAGTCATGGAATACATCAAGTAACACTTGTAAAATCGTAGACTGTATCATGTTCATAGACTGTATTGTTGCTTTATATCCTTATTTAATTATACATGTAATATTTGTTTCATTATGTGCTTATCGCACAATAGTATCTCTTTCTCATATCTCTTCTCTGACTCTCCATTTCTGGAAAGAGAAATGCTTGTGTGTAGTTCGAGCGGTACCGCTCTGAGGATTTTTTTTTATTTTTTTATTTAGTGATTAAAGAAGTGATTTTAAATATATTAGTGTATTTTTTTATTTTTTGAAAATATTTAAATCTATTAAAAAAATATGAAAATAATTTTTTTTTTTTTTAAAAAAAAGGCCTAACGGTTTGTTTGAGCTATGCACTCTGAGTGGCAGAGTAGCATTGCTCTTCTGGAAAAGTGCATCAATTAATTTGGGGTAAGCATATTTCAAAACTTGAATCTAACACCCAAAAAAAAAAAAGTGCATAAAAAAACTTGATAATCAAACCCAAAATATGAGTAAACTCAGATCTGAGTCTGAATCAGGATTCGTCATTCGCAAAACTAGAATAATCAAAATCTGGGTCTGGGTCTCATTTATTTTAGCCTTTTTCATGTCATATATTAGACAGAAGCTCTACTTCCTCATTCATATTAAGTTTAAAGTTTAAACAAATACACAAACACAAAAAAAATCTGTTCATCATCTCTTTTTTTAATAACCTCTCATCATCTTATGACGTGGTATCAGATGATAGGTTACAAGTGAAATATAATAAATAGTTTTTCAATCACATAATATCACATCATGAGATGATAAAATAATAATGAGAAAATAGATGATAAGTAGTATTTCTCTTTTTTTAATTTTTTTTATTGAAAATAATTTCATAGACCACAACCTGTCTTTTATGTGATTAAATATCGGACCTATTTAAGCCCCTCCCATTCATAAAAATAAGATAAATCATCAACTTTAGTATAAATTACTTGTACTAAAAATAAAAAAATAATGTTAGACTTAAGTATATATATAAGATTATGGATTTTAGCATTTTACTAACTTACCGCAAAATTTGGTTCAAAGTTAGTAATATTTGTCCCTCACCGAGACTACAATGAAATAAAAATAGTTTTGTTATTGATGTTCTTCACACATCATATACTATACTTATTTTTATTTTTATTTTTTTTATTTTCATAAATTAATTGAGTTCTTCTACGTACTCATCATTTATATATCACATATTTAGTAAAAGAAAAAATTATAAAAAATAAAAAATTATGTGAAATATATGTGTGAAAATGATGAGTAAAATTTTTTAATAAAAAATATATATAAATCTATAATTTTTTCAGACTCTTTTATAACCAATTAAAGTGATAGTTTCATCCATAAAAATTGTTAATTTTTGTTAAAGTTTCTATTTTACGTAATTATTTTTAAAGTTAAAGTTGAAAGGACTAAAAAATTAGTTTTAACTTATTTATTATCCAAATAAATAATAGGGCATATGATCCTTGTACCAGGCTGAAATCATGAAACCCTAAATTGAGGTAATGGCAATTGGGTAAATATCGAAAAACTCTGATGCATTTGGGGGAAGTAAGATTTGGTACTTCAAAGGTAGTCAAGGACGAGAAATGCAGTACAAGGAAAAAGCTGTACTACAGTCCGACTTTTTTATGCAAAGAAGATTGGATAAACATAACATTAGGTGCCGTTTCCTTAATTAATCTAATTCAATTCAATTCAACTCATTTCGTTTTAATCATTAAAATTTTTTTAATTTTTAATAAATATAACAAAAAATTTAATTTTTTTCAAATCTCAATTCAATATTTTTAAATTTTAAAATAATAATAATATTAAAAAATAATATTTTAAACTTTTATCTCAACTCAACTTAGTAAAAATTTGATTAAGGAAAGGAAAATGGTAGACAAATAATTCTTATAATTATTTTATACACTACCTTATAAAAATGGTAGACATAATTATTTTATAATTACTTTCTAATTTGTCATTTTCCTTTTATATATATATATATATATATTATTTTTGTTCTCATATAAACATGTTCTATATGAATATGTCATCCATCTCACTTCGATCAATATGTACATATTGTCAAATAGGTAGATTGAAAGAGAAAATGATGCAATGATGAAAATAAATCAAGCGGATCAAACGAAAAGTCGTGATTTCTGACATTTTGAATTTCCCACAGACAACCAAGGAGGCCGGACTATCATAAGATGGTTTACAAGTCGTTTTCGAATATAATTGAAGAAAGAAAATATTTCGTGTATATATATTTCTAGTTGAGTTATAGATCGTACTTCCAGCATGATTTATGTCATGCGCGCATAGTTCTTTAATAAATTATTTCAATGGCTAATCAATCTAGAAGGACCTCTTTATCATAGAAAACTCGTTTTGTACCATCATGCTTTTCTAAGTGTTGTGGCCTTGGAGTTTTTTTTTTTCCATTATTAAAAAATTACACATTAATTTTCTAACATTCATGTTACTCCTATTCTCTCAAGGGAGCGGCCACTATGCCGTCTCCACTATACAGTTGGGTGTACCGCTCAGTAGTTTTTTTTTTCTCAATTTTCTTTTTACATTTTTTTAATCACTTTCTTAATCACTAAATAAAAAAAATACACCAATACACTTAAAATCACTAAGTGAAAGGGAAAAAAAAAAAAAAAAAAAAGGCAGCGGTACACATGGGGCGGCACAGCAGCATTTCTGTTCTATGAAAGGCTATCAACCTCATCATAATAATTAGGCAAGTGATCATAAAAATTATGTGCAGATCTTTCAAGCTCAATCAAACTTAAGTTCCATTATTTCGACTGTTACTTTCCCTCAATCATTTTTCTGAGGTCTGAAACCTAGAAGACCCAACAACCTAGTGGAACTCCTAAGACTTTTGCTTCTATAAATTATTCCTTAGACAATTATCAAAAATACATAAATAAATAAATCATGCCATAGACATTCTAGTTTGCAAGTTAACATGTAATATCCACCTCCTATGTTCAGTTATTAGGCAAGTGTTTTACTAATCATTAGAAGGAAATCCTCTGTGTGTGTAGGAAATCCTCTGTGTGTGTGTGATTATTGTGTTAACAATATAGGAGGCACAAATCACAGAATCATGATGCCCGATTTTGCCATCAGCAGTTTGAAGGAAGTTTCTAGCATGTTCAAAAAAGTAGCATGTTTAAAAGATTCTGTTAAAAAAGTAGCAAGTTTCTAGAAAAAAGGTCGCAAGTTTCTAGCATGATGCCTGATTATTGTGTTAAAAAAAAAGTAGCATGTTCAAAAAATTACCATCTAGTAGTTTGAAGGAAGTTTCTTCACAACAGCATGTATGAAAATCTGACTGCAATCGAAGCAAGCACCATTAATTTTTCTCTTCATCACATTTGATGAGAAGTGTCATCTTAAAGTGATGACATAATATTAAGTGGATTTTTTAGATAACACAACTTAGCAATTTGGGATAAATTCCTCCAAACTGGCGAAGAGAAAAACGTTCCTTTCCAAACTATTTTTGGCTTCAAAGCAAGATGTCATATAAATTTCCAAGTTCTGTGAGGCAATTTTTTTCATTGTGTTCTCATAATTCCAACTAGAATTACTATATTCAGATAATGCAAACCTCACAAACCAACAACGCCCAAACATTCATATATATGACATATGAAAAATTACCAGATTCTTCCCCATTTAATAATCAAACCTGAAGACGAGATATGAGAATACTTACCAGGAGATTGTTCATCAAACTGGTTCGCCAAACTGGTAAGAAGATGAGATCTGAGAATGCTTACTAGAGGATGAGATCTGAGACGACGGCATAGAAATTCGGGATTTAGGCTGTTGATAATGCTTCTGAGAAAATGAAAATCATGCTTCTAGTTAGCTTTTTGGTGTGGTGTTGTTGGTTTCTGAAGGAAGTTTCTAGCATGTTGAAAAAAGTAGCATGTTTAAAAGATTCTGTTAAAAAAGTAGCAAGTTTCTAGCAAAAAAGTTGCAAGTTTCTAACATGATGCCTGATTATTGTGTTAAAAAAAAGTAGCATGTTCAAAAAATTGCCATCTAGTAGTTTGAAGGAAGTTTCTTCACAGCAGCATGTATGAAAATCTGACTGTAATCGAAGCTGCACCATTAATTTTTCTTTTCATCACATTTGATGAGAAGTGTCATCTGAAAGTGACGACAGAAAATTAAGTGGATTTTTTAGATAACACAACTTGGCAATTTGGGGTAAATTCCTCCAAACTGGCGAAGAGAAAAACGTTCCTTTTCAAACTATTTTTGGCTTCAAAGCAAGATGTCATATAAATTCCCAAGTTCTGTGAGGCAATTTTTTTCATTGTGTTCTCATAATTCAAACTAGAATTACTATATTCAGATAATGCAAACCTCACAAACCAACAATGCCCAAACATTCATATATATGACATCTGAAAAATTACCAGATTCTTCCCCATTTAATAATGCAAACCTGAAGACGAGATATGAGAATGCTTATCAGAAGATGGTTCGTCAAACTGGTTCGCCAAACTGGTAAGAAGATAAGATCTAAGAATGCTCACCAGAGGATGATATCTGAGACAACAGAGTAGAAATTTGAGATTTAGGCTGCTGGTATTGCTTCTGAGAAAATGAAAATCATGCTTCTAGTTAGCTTTTTGGTGTGGCATTGTTGGTTTCTGAAGGAAGTTTCTAGCATGTTCAACAAAGTAGCATGTTGAAAAGATTCTGTTAAAAAAGTAGCAAGTTTCTAGCAAAAAAGTCACAAGTTTCTAGCATGATGCCTGATTATTGTGTTAAAAAAAAGTAGCACGTTTAAAACATTGCCATCTAGTAGTTTGAAGGAAGTTTCTTCACAGCAGCATGTATGAAAATCTGACTGTAATCGAAGCTGCACCATTAATTTTTCTCTTCATCACATTTGATGAGAAGTGTCATCTGAAAGTGACGACAGAAAATTAAGTGGATTTTTTAGATAACACAACTTAGCAATTTGGGGTAAATTCCTCCAAACTGGCGAAGAGAAAAACGTTCCTTTTCAAACTATTTTTGGCTTCAAAGCAAGATGTCATATAAATTCCCAAGTTCTATGAGGCAATTTTTTGCATTGTGTTCTCATAATTCAAACTAGAATTACTATATTCAGATAATGCAAACCTCACAAACCAACAACGCCCAAACATTCATATATATGACATCTAAAAAATTACCAGATTCTTCCCCATTTAATAATGCAAACCTGAAGATGAGATATGAGAATGCTTACCAGAAAATGTTTCGTCAAACTGGTTCGCCAAACTAGTAAGAAGATGAGATCTGAGAATGCTCACCAGAGGATGAGATCTGAGACGACGGCGTAGAAATTTGGGATTTAGGCTGCTGGTAATGCTTCTAAGAAAATGAAAATCATGCTTCTAGTTAGCTTTTTGGTGTGGCGTTGTTGGTTTCTGAAATTGTGAATTTGCTTCTAAAGAAGATGAAATCGTGCTTTTGCTTTTGAGAAGAAATTAAATTGTGCTTCAAGTGGAATGCACGAAACAAATAGCACGCGGCAGAGGGAATTTTGTATGTCAAAATAATATTGAACATGCTAGGCAGAACCATCCACTAGCGCAATGATAGGCAAAACCATAAATGAAACGGGAATGAGAAAATATTGAAATATAATTCAACCTTCACCTTTTGAAGTTCATGCAGCTCTCTGTGCAACTCCTTAAGCTTTCTCAAAGACAAATCACGTTCATCCACTACCAACATGGATGAAATAAGTATACTCTGGGGATCCATAGATCTCGTTTGAGATCTTTTTTTATCTTATCTTGGACTTCTAGGAATTGATTTCTTCTCTCAGATTTCATTTTCCGCATCATCTCCAATTGTGGAAGAATTCTATTGAGCACTTCGTTCAAGCCTCAGGAGCTCTTCGCCATTGTTTTTTTAGTGCACCTTGCACCCTTGTTGTGACAAGGATTGCAGAGAAAACATCTATTCGGGAGGGGGGGAGAGAAGATGATGCAAAGGCCTAAATAAACTTTTTCCAAATTAGATCCAATTAGGTCCAATTAGGTCTTGCATGTGAGGCTCATAGATGGATCTATGCTTTTATGAAATTTTTACCATGTGATCTTAGGTTTGATGCTTAGATCTATTTTAAGACTTGAATATAAAGCATATGATGTTATTTATTGATGATTTAATTCATGGATGTTTCGGATCTCATGGTTTGATCACAACCAAATCTCATAATGCTCGGTTTTGGAGAATAGGTACAAACCGATTGTGTTGAGTTTAATTTTGTGACTTTTTGTGATTTTAGCTTAATTATTCAAAACATGATAGTCCTTAGGAATGTTTTGTGAACATATCGAGAGTTTGTTATCAAACGTTTGAAGTTCTTAAAGTTGTGTCATACATTATGATAGATCATAAAATGTTATCTGTTTCATATTATGCCATGTCATTTATATCACATACATGTCACATTACATTATGTCATGTCATCTATCTTTCCGTTTCACTTCATGTCATGTATGACACCCCTATATTTTCTCTTCAGATCAGATGGACATCTAAAATGTTGGAACATGCAACACAAGGTTACCTGGCTCGGTTCATGACAATTAAAAATGCAGTACACCTAGCATGTATTGAGCAATATGCAATATTCGCAATAGATAGTTTTTTTTTTCTTGAGCAACACTCTGCACCAAACTAAAGATATACCAAACACTTGAAACATAATCCATATATATTGAAATACTAAACATCTATGATTACAGCACGAGTCTAAAAGGTCTGTAATCATAAGAATACTGGAGATCGAGCTCCTTAAGTACAAGCAGAAACTAAAACAACAACTAAACTAATTTATTGAGTAGCTCGTACAACTCAATCAAAGATGCTATAATACTAACAATAAATTGGAGCATTGAGGCTATGAGCTCTATGCTGTGCCATCGCCATCTAATCAACTGTCTCTAGTTGGTCAACCTCTAGTGCCCCTCCTAAACCTGGCACATGGTCTACCATTTCAGGAGAAATGGTAGTTGAGACTACTATGGTAAGATTTGATTACAACTCTCAGCAAGTTAACATATAACTTAAAATGCTTGTCAAAGATGCATGCATGGCAATAAAAAATGAATACATACATCATCACTAATAAACTTTGACATTTAACATGGCATGAACTGACATGACTTGAACTTTATCATAGACTGAATTGAAACTAAACTTGACATGATATGAACTTGAACGTGAACTGACTTGACATAAACTTAAACATGAACATGAACATAAACATAAACTGAACTTGAGCTGAAACTAAATATGAACTTAACAAGAATTGAAACATAAACTGAACATGTACTTGAGCTTGAATAACATGAAGTTGAACTTAACGTAACATGAACTTGAACTTGAATAAAACAAGCTTATACGTGAAATACATAAACTTGGAATCATATTCAATAAACTAAACTTGAACATGAACTTAAACATGAACGTGAATATGAAACATGAACTGAATGTGAACTTGAAACATGATTGAACCTAAACTTGTAACATGACTGAATGTAAAACATGAATTGAACGTGAACCTGAATTCTAACAGTCAAAATGATTTTTCCAGTTGTTTCATCACGAATAGTGAACAATTAGAATGATTCCACCTAACATATTCCGTTAAAGATACTCAAACGATTAGAATGGTTACACTATGAGTATTTTAAATAAGATATATTAACAATCAGAATGTTTACGCTAGGAATACCTAGTAATACTCTGACAATTAAAATAATTACGCTAGGAGTAATTAATATTACTCTGATAATCAAAATGATTACGCAATGAGTATTTGAGTCTAGGTATTCTAACAATCAAAATGATTATGCCAAAAGTACCTCGCATGAATTATAAATGGAGATATTCGGATAATCATAAAGATTACATCATGAGTATCATAA